>NW_020211278.1:1093737-1134582 GCF_003070985.1 Temnothorax curvispinosus | reverse complement strand
TATATATATATATATATATGTGTTATTTTTTTTTGCATAATCACTTAAGGTTTAACAAGGTTCATTAAAGAATATCTGACATTTAATGAAGCTAAATAAAAAAATTTATTTTACTCAATTTCATACATTTTTTAAAGAATTTCAAAGTCGATGACAGGATCAAGAGCCATTCACATTGCAATTTGTACAGGCACAATAATTGTTTCTTCTTTCTGCGAAAATAACGCAGTATTTGCAACAAAGTACACAGTCAGTTGTGTAGATCGGTATTAACACATAAGAGAAAAATCATGTCAACGACTTTCAATTCGCGGTGACATATTTCGCTCTTTCGGCGATTTTCTCGATGTTAGAAACATAAAGGTTAAGGGAACGTGGCGTATGGTTAAGAGCCGTTAAACGTCTCGACATAACCGAGCGGAGTGTCTGTGTGTGCAGCAATAAGGTAAAGATAGAAACTACGAGAGAGAAAGAGGGAAAGAGGAAAAGAGAAAAAGAGAAAGAGAGAAAGAGAAAGAGAGAGAAAGAGATAACTGCGTTCGGATGTAGGCTACCAGAGTCACGACCCTCTTCCTCTTCCTCGCTCACTACAGTTTCGCCTTCTTCTTCATCTGCCTCTTCTTGTTCTCCCTCCCTGCGACCATCGCCTCCTCGGAGGTCAAATGCTGGTCGAAGGCGATCTGGTCGATGTAAGGCGCTTAAACATAACTTGTAAACGTTTATATCCGACTTAATCAGAGACGGAATCGTGCATACCGGGTGACCAGCGGGCGACGATATGTTTATATACGATATCGCGTGCCTCGTAACGGACCGCGGAGAAAATAGCCGACTTGGTAGTTGCACATCTTACGGCCACAAATCCACAAGGAAATAATAGCGTGAGAGATACTTGATATTAATTAGAATATTACGTGCACGTGATTTTTACACTTCACTTTGCATTTGCGATTACGTACATTTGAATAAAACGCGAAACATTAAAATGAATTTAAAATAAATAGCTGGCTGTTGGTTATTTAACAAGCGATTAATTAAATCGCTTTACTATACTCCATTTGCCATCGAATGATTATTTTAAAAGGTCAATAATAACCATAACGCGATAATTCTTTGGCGAATGAATATATTCATCGTAATCGTGTAATCTCGTAATATGACGTATAATGTGTTTCAGGATTGCGTGAGTATCCGAAATCTCCGGTACTCGATAACCGGATCGAGATGGGTTTTATCGATTTCGGTTTGCTCCGGAAACCCGCGCGTCTCTAGTACTATAGATATATCTCGGAAATTCGCGATATTCGATGGTCTGATTACGACTCAGATCTTAGATCATTAGAAATTTCTAGTCACACACATTTCCTCATATGCACGTGGCATAGTCAAGTATTTAATTAAAAGTGGTTTTAACAAATCTGGAATAAGTTTCGCTTATTGAAAAATTCTTGTGAAATATTAGACTCAGATTTAATTCTTAATATTTAGTACTTTAGCAATTACATTTTAATTAAAATCTTATCTTTTTTCTGTATACATTTGTTTAAAACAATTATTTATTCATTTATTCGTTCTCTCAATTTATTTAATTCACACAATTTGAAGAGTGTAATAATTATAATTGCCATCAAATTTTCCGTAAAAGAAGCTAATTTCTTCGAAGAATCTGTAGTCGTGAGAAAGCGCGTTGATATTCGATATATCCTCACATGCATATATGTATACAGCAAAATCTTAACTTTCGTTCCCTCTTTTTATTGCTTCGCCATAAGCTATCTGCAAGACTTTATGCACACAGTCCTTGCGCTCCGTGTAATCCCTCGCAAGATCATTGCCCCCCCGTTATCTTCGGGCAACGAGCAAGTTTAACAACAAATTGCGGCGGATTTTGACGACGGCTGAACGCTCGCTTGCCGCGAAACGAGCATCGTCGGATAATGGTTCTTTCTTCGGGCCTATGGAATTTGATTTCGAAATCCTCCTTCCTTCTCTTCCATTTCTTCTTATACTTATAACACAGTTAATATCTATCCTTTAATCTTTACATGTTTGCATTTTATTAAATTTTTTTTAATAAGCAGACGTTTGTTTGTTTTATATTGACATTTGCATAAGGAATTGTGTGCCAACGCGAAACAGTTGTCGTTTAAAGAACTTTACTTTTTAATTATTATACATTTTTATATTTTGACGTTTATTTATTTATTCTTAAAAGATTCTTTATAGTTTCTTTCTTGATCTATTCTATTTAATCGGCGATCGTTGACTCTCAGCCCAATATCAGTGAACTCGCTCGCTCAGCACACAAGGCGACGGTCACGCGCGCGCGCACACACAGCCGTGAAACTTTAAGTAGGCCATCACACGCTTGACATTACGCCTCGCTTTCGCGAACATGCGGACGTATACGAAAACGGGTTATGACGCGTTTTCCATCGGTCGTGATAACTCATATCGACGAGGTTTGGACAATCCGCTGTCTCGACAATCGAGAGTAAAAGGCGCTCGTCGTCGTCGTGTACGAGGCTTGCATGTCATAATGGCGCAGCTAGCAAACTACAAGGCTAAGGTACCGCCTTCAACCGGTAATAGATTAGCCGGTAGGTACGTTACGCAGAGAGAGCGGTATAGCGATTGTTGCACTTGGACTTGCACTATGAAGTTCGTGTTCGGTAGTGGGATCGACGGGGATGAGGAGAGGAGGGAGAGATCGAGAGAGAGGTAGAAGAAGAGAGAAGCAAGGGGATAGATAGCGATTGCGGTAATAGAAGGAAAGAGAAAGAGAAAGAGAAGGAATAATAGCTATCAAGCTAGTCGCGAAACGAAATGATTAAGGCCTGTGTGGAAATTGGTCGGATTTGAAAATTGTACAGAACGTGAAATTAGAGGCGAGCAATTGAGGTTTTTGCATTTTTCTGACTTGCGAATAAGATAATAGTAGTGTTGATCACGTAAACATTGTGAAACGTATAACAGTGAAAATTTTCTCCGAAATAAATGACTCTTCGGGTGGGAAACAGCGATATAAATAAAGTTAAAAATTTGACAGTAAAGATAAATAATTATTTTTCTCGACTTTTAAAATTTCTTTCTTTATAAAATTATTCTCTTTATAAACTGTTGCACGTGCAACACGTCTTGAGAATCGCTCAGAGCGAGTGCTCAAACAGCGGTTATAAAAATTTCTCACGCGATTAGTCGATAATATTCCTCTTTATATTGATAGCGATTATATATTTCTTACGTTAACACTTAGCGCGAACGTAGCGTGATAGCAGCCGTTTCTATTACAGATAAACGCTATCCCGTAATGCCTAACTACGAATGTTACGATCGTAACAGTTTCTTCGTAGCAGTTTCAATAATAATATATTGAAAAGTGTGATTCATGACGCTTAATGGTAATTGCTCGAATGAAGTATGCATTTAAGCGCTCGAAGACCTTTTTTCGCTTGCCTTCTCGATGGCGTTTAAACACGGCCTTTTGAAGTCTTAAAAGTTCTTCGCTGGCAACATCCGTTCACACATTTCGTCCACTTCTTCTCGTTTATTTCCTTTCTGCGAGTAAAAAACTACTCTAGCCGAAATTCGGTATATTTGACTACACCGTTTTAAACACTGCCGACCTTAATTGGATCCGCGCGGATTTGCATGAATTTTCTCTCTTTTTGTCGTTAATGATAGAGTTGAAATTTCAAAATTTATATTAACTTGGTAATTATTCGTATATTGTGCTTAAGCAGATTTTTGGGGGTTTCTGCGACTGCACGTATACATTGTAATTAGATCGTAAAATTATTCTGCTATTATGTTTATTTCTATTTCTTGTTTTGATTATTTGGGCTACCTTTACGTACATATGCTTAATGAATGTTATTATGAAGATATGCGGAAGTTGATATTTTAATCTTGTATACGATTTTTAAGATTTATATGATTTTTTGAGATTTATGACGTTTATATTTTTTCTATATTATTAAATAGCATTAATTTATTTGTTAACTAACTCGTGTTTATTTAATCATGTCCTGTTTTAATATATCTTCTTACAACTTTTATAGTCTGTTATTAACGTAAGATTTCTTAAATTAAATTGAAATTTAACTTTGTAAAGTACTGGGATTCTCACTTATTATTTAAATGAAAACATTGTCTTGAAAATATTTTTGATTTTACTTTGTTTTCTTGTATTTTATCAATATAAAATTGCGTGGAAAACTGTGATACCGCGATCTTAAAACACTGGTGTGTGTGTGAACAAGCACAAGATAACGAAACTTTCTATCTCACCTATAAAACTTGCTTGAAGTTGCCAAATTTTTCTAAGGTTCCGGGTAGAACGAAAACCTCAAGATAAGCTCTTCTGTGGTAACTTGGAACGTTCAACTGCGGAATGCCGCAAGTTGTGGAGTGAAGATAAGTGATGTGAAAAAGAGGGTGTGTGAAATCGCATCTTCTTTTGACGGAGAAGAAAAACGGCTGAAAGTCTAGAACGCGAGAGATCAAGAGAGATCATACAGCGACCCGCTGCACAGATGTGCTTTCGACAGTCAATAAGATAGTTTATACACGATTTTATGTATTGTAAACAGATTGACATATTTTGCGCATAATAACATTAATAATGATAATGTTGCACAAATATTTATTATACATTTGTATAAATTGATAAAATATCTTAAATTTATCCAAGATTATAATTTTTATGACGTATTTTCTACAAAACAATTACTTCACGTAAAAATACTCTGTAAAAATAACAGAAAACAGAAGGGTAAAATTCAGATTATTTGAACATCAGTCTATATTGATAAAATATTGAATTGTATTAAATTGTATCATTCGGGCAAAAACTATTGCATTTATGTTCGTATTACCATATTAACATATCATATTATCAATGCGACAGCTGTTTTAGAGTAATGTGTCGATGATTACGCCGGTATCAATCAGCAACACAAGTTAACGCATTTTTATAGATATATATAATTGTCAAAAAATATACGCAGAAGAAACATTAAAATAAGCTAATTTTCGTAATGTTATAGACAGATGAAGTACATTGTATACTGACGAAGAGTGATTTATCGGAAGAAAGAAATCTCGCGTCGCCGGAAAAGCTGGCTTTGTCGGTGACATCGCGTTACATGGCAACGCTTTTAATAAGCTCAATTCCTCTAATCGTTTAAGCGTAATTCCAGCTACTTAGTCGCATCAGCAAACGATAGAGTATAAGTGCAAGTGCTTTTTACGCTTAAGGTCAAATCTGCCTACGCGCATTATCTTTGTAGTAGTGTTAAGAATGAATACGTGCATGAAAGTAGCCTAAATAATCCAAATAAAAAGTGAAAACGGATATAAGCGGAATAATTTTTTAATAACCTAATTACAGCGTTTATAATTGTTATCACATTATCGTAACGTATGCAGAAATAAGGAAGAGAATCTATTTAAGCGTTTTGGTCTCTAATTAACAATGTTAAGTGTTATTGAGAAACCGCCTGTTCTGCTTTTTAATACGTCTACTCGGAAGACGCAACCGTATCCAAATCATCGCGATGATGGACGGAGGGTTAATCGCGGCGATGTTTCCACAGCATGTGACTAGCGGAGGCGTCGACCGGTAGCTTTTAATTCCCTTGAGGGTTGTAGTCGAGCACCTCATAACTTTTGTAATTAAATTTAGCGCTCTGCTCGAAATGCGTGCGCGACGAAATGGTCGTCGTCGTTCTCATGTATTCCTCCGCTTTGGCTCAGTCTCTCGCTCTCTCATTCTTTCTCCTCGCGTCTATCTTCCGCCTTCCGCATTTTTTTTCTTCCGTCGTGCGGAGAGATCCTGTGGTACGTAAGGTCGGCTCGACTCTCTGTTCGCGCGACCATTATGACGGAAAATCGTTGTTGACAGACTCGAGTGCACATGGAGTACATTGAGCATGCGGCGCGTTGTTGAGAACCTAGAAGAAGCTTGTTAGAGACGATATATGAGTTAAGTCTGTCTCCATCGAATTTACGATTAAACTTTTAGGACTTGTTATGAATATGCACTCTTACTCTTTTCTTTTTATTTTATAAAAAAAATTAACAAATTATTTTCTCACAAAATATTAAAGATAATAGTGAAATTTGTTTTTGATATATTAAAGATTGTTAAAACCTGTTACAGAGCTCATGGAATATCGTTAACGGGAACCTCTTTATAAAATTCTCTTATATTTTTTAATCTTTTAAGTTTATAATATTTAACTGTAGAATTAAATATTAATAATGTTTTTATATCTAATATACGTAAGAGAAGACAAAGAGAAAAAAGTTATTAGGTAGGGTGATTTCATATATGCTCAGTTAGAGTGTTGAGACAAATTTCAAATATTAATTTTTGAACTGATTTCATAAAACAGTTGTAAAATATTTTTTACACGTTATTTTCTCACATATTACATTTTCTAAAGCAGTATTACACCTGATAATTTCATAATTTCCATGTTATATAAACGAGATAAAAATGTGATGTTTATCTGTTCATATATTGTCACATTTATCGAACAGCAAATTTTTCGCGGCATTAATGTGTCGCACGTATTACGATCGATAGCTCAATTATCGATAAGAATCAGCGCTGGAATTCTTCTCATCTAAATCTTGCAATCGCGATCCAACTTACAGTCGCCGCTGGCCGTTCCCATGACTCGCCGATTCGAAAACAATCGGTAGGACGAGGAGCGAAGGAAAGCTCGTACAAAGATCGAATAGAAGGTGGACGGTAAAGGAAGAAGTGCGGGAGGAGAGCGGAATAATAAGAACGAACGAAGAAACCGAGAGCGAGAGAGACATTCAATGCGAGCCCGGTCTGGTTTTACTACGCGAAACCTGAAGCCCCTGCCGCCGTCTCTCTCGGAATTGAAAGGCATGGGCATGCCGGTCGACTACGATAACTTGGCATAACTCGATTTTTTGCGATCGGATGCAGTGCGTGTTCGTGACTCTAAACAAATATCTCAAAACGTATCCCGATATCGGCGCTCATTCCGCCAAGATCATTAAGCGGAAATCAACGTCGGCCGATTTAACTCTTCCACGAATTTGATAGAATTCTTGAATCACTTATTTGTAAATGTTTCTATATTTAAAATCACGGTTTGATCAATTTTAATTGACACTATCATTAAGTTCAAGTTAGTTAAGAGTCTATGAGAGAAAGTGCGATAAATTACAACGCATTATAATTAAGACAAGAATACATATGTGTGCAAATAGTATATAGGTATATAAGACCTCGATTTTCTCTAGGGAATAAAATATTACATATTTCATATTATGTATATAAAATAGGAACTGTGTAGAAGACTTTGAGATACTGTAATTTTTTATCTATTAATATTTCTCAAGTACAAATTGGAAATTTTGCGCGAGTTTGAATTTCGTATCGCATCCGTATGCAGAGTGTAGCCCGCAACGATACGTAATTATGTGTGGAACGGTATTACCATATCTGTATCATGCGCCTAATTACATTCCTACATGTGAATCAGCCGAACGACGTGATCAGCTATGCGCTCTCCGGATCTGCTACGGGCTTCGCGACTCGTAAACGCCGGTCGCGTTCGTTCCGTCCTCTCGTTGTCGTTTGTCGAGACGCGCACGCACCCGCGACGCCCGACGGCATACGGAATCGATCCTGAGAATCAAACTTCCGGCGGTAACTTCTTCCGGTACAACGCATTATTCGAGGGTAATCAGACGTCTAAGAAATACTAGGATATCATTTGGTCGTGCCTTATAAAATTATCCTATAAAAAATTTTGTAAAAAAAATCTACAGTGTTTTTTCTTTGCCGAATTATCGTAACTTTCATGCACAATCAACTTACTCTTGCGCGAGGAGGACCGTGTAAAAATAAAAGAAATGAAGAAGGGAGACATTATTAAAATCAAGGACACCCGAGTTTTGTAGAATCTCATATATTATCATCTAATTTATTTTACAAATTGTATTCATTATTTATTTCTTTATTAACATATACGCTATCCTAACGTTTTTACATATGCAACAATATGTTTCTCTTTTTGAATGCGATTATATGCATCTATATGTGCGAGCTGTTCCTATCGTGATATATACGGTACGAAACACGTGAGTGACACGGGAAGAGAACGGGTTTAATGACGACAAACGGATGGAATATGTAATCTTCGAACGCAATCATCGAGTAGTTGTCGTGCGAGCGCTCTTCGCTTCGCCTTCTCTTTATCTTTGTCCCTTCTTCTTCCGAGCGTATGCTTCCTCGAGTACCCTTTATCGCGGCTAATTTTCTTCCCCATTCTGTTCCCGCTCCTTCGCCGAAATAACAGCCGAGGGTATCAATGGCTGCTAATTTATCGTCACCGTTCGCTTGATGGCGACATCCGGCTTCACACCGCATGTCGACCAGTCAAAGTTGTCCGCGTACGCGTTTCGTGCGGTTAAAAAAATTCTCTACTATAAAACTGTTATTATTATTACTTTTGTGTGGAGAAATTTGTCGAGACAAATATCAAATTTATTTTAAACGTACTTTACTGGACGAACAAGATTTAATAAAATCTTACATTAATAAATGTTTTGTACAATAGTAATTTAAAAGTATTACTCTTTTTCTCTTTTTTTTATGCATCAGTTATTATAACAAGTACTGAAAAGATGAGTATAGTGAAGGTTAGCATTTTGTAATTAGATATATGTACAGTATTATATAGTAGTTCTTGCAATTTCATAGATTTTTAAAATTAAAATAACTTCACTTTACGAAATATGTCTAAATTTATTACACTCTTTGTAGATTATTCTATTCGTGTAATGTCACTGGCAGGCTTTTCCTTTCACGAAAGTAAACTTTTGTTTTTTTCTACATTTCATTAACAGTCATTCAATTACTATTTATCTTCGAACAACTTATATTTAAGATTCAGTTCTCTACCTGAATGTTTCAAAATTTATATCGATACAATTCGTCGTTCCGAATGCTGTCGCGGTAACGTATATATGAGACGTAGCGAAAGGAAGAAAAGCGGGGTGAGTCGAGAATCGCGTCATCTAGTCCAGTCCGAGAGATTGGAGACGAGATGGAAGAAAGTGGAACAGAGAGAAAAGAGAAAGAGGTGGAACGGAAGGTAAAGGAAGAGAATGAAAGAGTTGAAGGAACGAGAAGGAAAGGATGGAGGATAGAAGAACTTCGTGAGTCCGAAGCGAGGAAGAACGGTGGATCGCGGTCGAGGAGGGCCGAGATGGGGGAGGGGGGAAAGGGAATCTCCCCGCGTCTTTGGTCCGTGCCTTTCTTCATCCTTCGTGCCCAAGCTTCGGCTGTTTTCATGGCCGTCATTTAGTAGGTTCGTTCACCCCTGGGCGCAGAGTCGTGCGCGAGTGAAAAAGAGAGAGAGAAAGAAAGAGAAAGAGAGTGATTCTGAGGAGAGCGAGGGAAAGAGGACGAAGCACGCGGAGGAAGAGGAGGAAGGTTAGTAGAAACGTGGTAGAGAGAAGGAAGAAGAGGAGGAGAGAGAGAGTGAGAGAGTGGAGAAGGAGAAGGAGGAGGAAGAGTGCGGACGGTGAAGAGGGGCTAGACGGAACGTACGGCTCACCGTGCAACCGACGACTGAGGCGACGAGTGCGGGCGAGGGGATTCCGGAGATCCCTATGCCTGTGCGTGAGTGGGATGCCGGAGGGGGCCTCCGAGAACGAAGGGTCGGGAAGGTGGATGAGGAGTGAGAGAAAGGTGGTGGTGTGTGCCGATGGTGGCTGGCTGGTGATGGTGGTGGTGGAAGCGAACGAACAAGCAGGCGGGCAAGCCGGCTGGATGACGCGAGAGAGGGTCGAGGGGGGAGAGTTAGGTGGTGGAAAGGGGCCGGGAAGGGACTAAGGGAAAAAGAGTTCAGGCAGGTCTGGGATCGGACGAGGGTGAATGCGTGACGGTGTGTATCGTAGGCACTCTCTTCAGCACTGGGGAAGACTGCCTTCTACCTGCCCGGCTTTGCCTTACCTTTGCCTTCCTTGTAAACCTGCCAGCCGGCCGGACGGCCGGCCGCATGTAGGTACACTCTTCATTGCCCTCCCCCCTCCTTTCCCCTTCTTTTCCTCCCTTTCTTGCACGTATCATGCGGGAAGAGTGAGGAGGGGAGAAAGAGAAAGAAGGCGAGAAAGAGGGAGAGAGAAAGAGAAAGGGAACGAGTATGAGTGAGGTGAGTGAGTGAGAACGTCGGTTTAGTTTGCCTGACTGCTGCCTGTACGAGGCTGAGTATCTAACGTAGGGCGCTGCGCGAGGCCTAAATTTAGGCGTCCGCCGGAAGTACGCGTACTGGAGAAGGTTCCGTGCACCGGGCTCGATCGCGCGGCGAGATAAGGTGCGCACGAGGAGAATATCGGGGCGAGCTATAGGAACGACGAGGGTCATTGGCGACACATACGGCGATGATGTTATTCGGCGCAGCCGCGCTCAATTACGCTTGACAGGCGTTTCGTGATCGGCGCGATCTCATGATCTCTCGTTCGTAATTCAAGAGAATTTTTTTGTCAACTTTCTGTGGATAATTGCGATAAATATATCTGTCGGTTTTAATCACTTTTCTCTGTATAAATTATGCTGGTCGAATCTCTAAGGGCATTTATTTTTTGTTAAATTGAAATTAAAGGTCGATGAACTATATATTTTTTCGTAAAACTCTTCATTTCTTTTATTTGTCACATTTTGGATCATTGTTATTTTTGTCCATTTTTAACAATACTGTATTTAACGGAGTTAGTTATTTTACGAGACATGGCATGTGAAAAATTAGCATTTGTTATGAAAACATTTGGTCGTAAATTGTAAAGGTTTCAATCAATGAAATCGATATCATCAGTATAGAATATTTCAGTTTCGAAGACTGTACACAGCTTGAATCCTTTTCGCTACGGTCGTCGGCGCGGAGCCGTTTGCGGTTGACGGATTTAATACGCATCATAAATTTTCAGGACTGTTTCGGAGCTCGCGGGTTGTTATTAGCGCAGAAACTTCTTCCTTCGCAGGTGTTAAATCCATCGTAGCCACAAACTTCTGTCGGGATTTGTTCACAAGCCCGAATTCGCATCCACCAATCGCCGGTTTGTTTTGTTAATGAAAACCAAGTTACGAAGAACTTCGAACTTGGCGTGCAAATGTGACAAAGAGATCTTCTTGGAAGTTTGCGTCTCATTGAATATAGATACAATGAACTACCCTTAATTATACTCTTATTCCCTTTAAGAGAAAATATAAAAAATACTACTATTAGAAATTCCATCTTATCCTATACTCGTTATATTTTATGTTTTATCTTATTACTTATTACATATTACATAAGCAATATAAAAACATTTTGTTACTTTTTAAGTATTCTAAATAGTATGGATAAATAGTATAGATAATTATAGATGCGAGATAAAAATATTGGGTCAAATGTGATTAAAGAGTTAGTCGTGAAATTTCCCAATTAGATCTCTGAAAAAGATTTTCGAGTCGCGCACCGGATAAATTCACGTGATTTAATTAACCGCGAAACTTCTAAAGCCGTCGGAAAATGCTTCTCGGGTTCTTTTAAACATTCCATAAAAACTATTTTAATTCCACGGAACCCTTTCTCGCCTGGGAGGACCGTTGCCCGTTGCGAAATATTACGCGACTCGCGTATAACGAGGCGAACGCTCGCTCGCGCGTTTGCCTTTTGCTTGCGCGCATCCACGGGCGGAAAGACGGTAACAAAAGTTTCCCCTTTTAAGAGCGGAGCGCGTAATAAGATATTTAATATCCCCCGGGTATAATTCGCCATAAAACAACGTACGCCTTATCTCTCTCGTTGCTATTTTTATTCGCGACCGGGCCCGACGATTCGTGTAACTATAAAAACGCCGTGCTTTCTCCATGGCGAGGAGACGTCGACGACGGTGCGTTCGCAGGGCGCGCGAATACGTACGTGCGATGCAACGGTGTTACGAGGAAGATCCGGGGGTACACGGAGGACGCGAGACAGGACCGTGTCTGTCTCGAAGCAGAATTTACTACTGTTACGGCTACAAGCGCGCTCCTTGTTACGGGGAACTTTTGTAAGAGCCCGTGGAAGATGCGGTGTCGCGTTTCGAGAGTTACATCGATGCGAAACGGCGATGAGACGCGACGCCGAAAGGCGGCGCGGCGACGCGGCGACCCCTCGCTCGCTTTATTAGTTTCTCGTCGCTCGTTGTTCTCCATAGAAGTCGGGGATTTATATATACGAACTAATAAAACTTAATGCTTAACCGCAAAAGTTTTCGAAATATATTTAACTTCCACCGATCGTTCTCAATGTAAAGGATCTCGCATATAGGTACCTGCTCACAGGTTATAATAACACCGATGTTTCATCGTTATTTATTGTATACGGGGTTTTATTGGAAAATTAGATTTTAGGTCCCGAAGTGCCATTTCTGATTTCATTCGCTCGTTCGTTCGATTCGGCCGCTACATGGAAGTGTATACGGGTAACACACAAAGTTTTCACAGTATTACACCATCGTTTCGTTAGTTTGGAACATCCGATAATAATGTTGCCCTAATTCGTGTTCGCTGTCAAACAGCGGCGGTTACAGGACCGGTTGCAACAAGGTGGGTTAGCACTCTAACCCTGGTTAACTAAATTTACCTTCTCTGCTATACATAATATAGGTACAGCCACAATCCAGAAAGGGACAACGAATTGCTAACCCAGAGTTGGTTAACCCCGCCTATCGGTGTGTTCTGACCATAGACATACCCACCACATGCGTTTACAAGGGTTTATATACGTTACCATGGTTCTGTATATTAACATACAGACAACACGTACACAAAACAAATAATGTTGATCTACGAATCAATTTTAAGCTTCCGCGAGACAAGTTATGTTGAGTTCAGAATTTTCATATTTCCGGATAAGTATTTTTTTTAAATTTTAATTATGCTTATATATATTTTTACATATAAAGATAAGACAATTTTTTTGTAACGTGTGATTGTGATGTTTGCGGTTTTATGCCAATTGATTGGAAAGAAAGAATCTATCAGTAAACATTTAAATTAATTACAACACAGAATCTCATTTAAATCAGTCCGTTATCGTTAGATCTAATTAGTTTCATTGGCATAATTAAAATTTAAGATGCGCGTCGCAAATTTGGTCTTACAGTATTCTGATACGGCAAATCTCATACTAGTCGCATTATTGTATAATAGTTCCGATTTAATTTCCTGCCACCGCGAAACGAGCGGCTTCTTCCCCTCTTCTTGGCGCGCATATCGTTACATTGCAATGCGAATGCAGTCGCGTGTTGCAGCATGCCTTTGTTCGTTCAACAGTAGATTAGAGGGCAGTGTAACTCGGCAATAAACTTAGATGCGGCGCTATTATTATTATGATTATTATTACGAGTAACATTGTGTGGACAATGTCAGATTACGCTATAAATGACTAGAACTACAATAAAGTCAAACTTTTTATAAGTCGTTCAACAAACTATAATGCAACGCTAATAAATTCCCATCAAATAAATTTTGGGCAATGTTAAAATTATTATAGTCAGAATGTAAGAAATGTTATTTTATACTTTTTATACTTTTTAAACTGATGCACTGTCAAACTAATCATCACTTTGTGATAGAACAAATAGTGAATAGTCATCTCAAGTTAATATTTAAACTATAATTTTTTGGTAACGTAATAGTTCTTTTATTAAGCTTATTCTGATCAATAATCATTGAAAGAAATAATAACTTTTTGCTTGAAATTGTATAATTTGTTTTTGCAAGCTCTCTAATGCATTCAGTATGTCTAATGGTGATGAGTTTTATTAAAAAATATGAATTAGACTAAAAGAATAACATGTACGAGATTTGTCAATATAAGCTGCTTAAATTACTATATTACTTAAATTATTTTTCTTCTACTTGGACAAATCCTTATTAAGAAAATCCTCATTAATTCATTCTCAGAATGGTAGATGGTAGATGAGTACAACAAATCTTCGCATGAAAAAAATTTTATATATAATTTCGTAACGTAGACACGTAACGTATCGCGTTGAAAGTATTAATGAGGAACGACGCTGATTATCTCTCATCTTAATTGACACGAGATCTCAGCGTCCGCCACCGTGTCCGTACACAGTCCGAGATTCGCATGTACGGGATCTACATTCGTGTGCATTCGTTCTCGGTGTGCGTGACACGTGGCGCATACTAGTCGCATGTTGTCGCCGTTACTGCGAGCTTTCTACCGCTTAAACGAAATACTTGCGGTTTAATGTACATGTAATCCGAGTACGCGGCACAATTGCCATTTTATGCAGCGTATGTCGAAGTGAAAGTAAGAAATTCGTACGTGAAGTACTTTATGTGTATATGTATATGGAAAACAATGTTTCGATACACCGCATATTTTCAATTTTTTCTATAAATGATAATCCAGTTCACTCTCGTGAAAACATTTTATTTAAAAAATATTGAAAATGGCGTTTTATTCGCGATATTAATGTTCTTTTAAAATAACTGACCCAATTCTAAAAATCATGTATAATTTTTTTCTTATGGTAAATTATAATTTATACTATAAGTCATAGTATATTAATAATAATAAAGTATTTAAGAATAATTACATGCTACAATTAATTGTTGATTGATATTTCTGAACACATGACGAAAAATCGTTAAACAACGATATTTTTCCGTCTTTCTGGCACTCATAAGAGTATTAAAAGAGTATTAAAAATAATGTCTATATGTTACTAGCGCGATAAATTACAGATTATCTGTCAAAGAAGCTTATTGTGTTACAAAATATAAGTTTCCGAGGAAAGCTCTTCACATGCCCAGTTCATTGGTGTTTTCTTCAGGACGCTTTTATGTCGCTAAAGACGGCGCCATAAGTGATGTAAAACTGCTCGTGCAGGAATTCAATTTTACGTTCAACTTTAAGAAACGGGCTCGAGCGTCGCCGCTTGAGAAACATCTCGTAAAACGTTAATGTCATTGCCAATTATGCGTAGCGGTTAAATCGCTGGGCTCGATATTAAAAAATAATTATAGTCGTATCCGTGAAACTGTTAGTGCTCGAACACCAGACATTAGTATCGATTATCGATTTATGACAAACGGACGCGATTTGCGTGTTGCATCGCCCAGCACAAAGCGCATCGCCGATAAATGCGTGTGTGACTATGCATCCTATATAAGGGGCAACACGGAAACATCACGACGCGACATGCATCGAGTATAAAATCGAATACTGTTTTTGCATGGCAGAGCTAGACACCAAAATGCATTTCTTTGGATGCGCAAACGTGCTGTACATATCTCGAAGGAAGTCAAAGCATACACCTATCTAAATATTTAAATGCCGGTGAATTTTTCGATTATTAATATTCGATATTTCGCAAATTGAGCTAATTAATTAGATTAACTGAAAAATTTGCATTATATCTGTTGCGTATAAAGTATTTTTACTCTAGTTTCGAATTTATATATTTTATACTTACAGAGACAAAAGTAAAACTAAAATTTCTGTCTTTAATTTATTACGATCTAATGGAGGTAATCAACGATCTCTTTTATTTGAGGGTAAAAATTGAAACTTTGATCTGGATTATGATAGGAATGTGGATTCTTTGATAGGGCTACATTGGATTGAACTTGAATTCTTAAAACAATGATAAAGCGTTTACAAGTCACTCGGAGATGAAGAGCAAAATCGTGCAACGTTGTTAGTAGCAGTGGTTGAACGTGAGGAGAGTGGGACGAGAAAAAGGGAAGGTGACGATAGGATCGGAGATTCGTAAAACGGCGTATTCGAGCACCGGAACGCCATAATGCCCGGCGAACGCATAATCTTAAAAACGAGGGAGAAGATACGAGGGTTGGAAGAAGGGAATTGGGTGAAGGAGGAGGAGAAGGGCGAAGAAACCGAAGGAGCTACCTCGCGTTTACTCGGTCGGTTTGCAACGCCTCGCGAGAAGTACCAAGGGAAAATCACCCTCTTCTCTTCCTCCGCCTCCTCCGCCTCCTCCACCCCCTTCTTTCCCTCTCTGTTTCGCGGGGTGTTCGAGGGACAGAGGGTGCGCCGCCGGCCGGCCGGCCGGCCGGTTTGGGCGAGGGAAGGTGAATGCGCCTCGGCGCACCGTTTCGCGATGCGAAGCGGAGCAATGCCGCCGCCGTCGTCGCCACCGCTACCATCGACGACGACATTTGGAACAGATAATGGCGCGAATACGCCGCGGGGGTGAACGAACCGCGGGTCGTACTGGGTTCAGTTGGGTCGGCTTGGGTTGGGTTGGTATCACATCAGCTATCGATCTTATAACGCCGTGCGGCCCCCGTTGTCTCCTCGTTTCAGTCCCGCTCTCCCTCTCTATCTCTCTTCTCGTTCTCACTCTACCGCTCTTGCCCTCACCCTCCGGCAACCCTCGTGTCCCTCCCGTGTCCGTCGTCACCCTCGCATTCTTTCTCTTTCTCCCTCGCATACTGTCCTCTCTTGCACGCGTGCCCGCTCCGCGTGTCACCTCTCGCTCTTCTTCTCCCGCCGCTTCCTCCACCTGTGTCTCTGCCGCCTCTTCGCGCGCTTCCTGTCTCCATTTCGCTCTTACTTTCTCGCCCCCGCGTCTTCTTCTCCCGCGATATTCTCCCGCGCTGCCTCCCTTTCTCCCCCCCTCCCCTTCTCGTTACATCGCCACGCTGCACTACACCCTGGAAAACGTTTCCTTTTTCTCTTCTTGCAGCCGCGCGCCGATCCACCGCTCGCCCTTCCTATTTATCAAGCGCGACGCATACGTTACGCGTTGCGTTACGGCCGCGTGCTTGTGGATGTTAATTTTCCGGAGAATTATTTCGCCAAGGGAGGAAAACTTGAAGCATCGCGCGGTTCCTACGACGCACCCTCATAGGATAGCGAAGATTACGATGAGAAAGAGGACGAGCCATGAGATTGCTGCGAAGGGTCCATGACCCACATACACGAGATATTGTCACGCTCGCGGTCTTGAATTTTCCTTGCTCTTCCCGTGAGGCTCGTGCCTGCACGCTTCAGTATCGTTGAAGCCTTGCGCTTTTATTATAAACGAATTCATATAAAATTTACTCACTTGTTGGGATTATGAGATAGACAAGTTGCTTCCTAAGTTAATTAAAGTCACTTTTAGAAGGACATGCGTAAAACATAGAGTGTCAATTTATATGAGAGATCTCTTGAAACAATTTCATCGATATATTAATTATTGTCTGTTTTTTCTTTTTAGTCACTAGAAATCTATATATTACATTATTATTCGTTATTTGATTAAACAAATATATGTGTGGATACACCAACTAATAAGCCTCCTTGTTAAATTTTCTGAAAACTCATTAACCACACTCTAGGAAATTGTATCGATTATATTAATATGTATACATATATACATATTTTGGCTGCACAACAATGTTCGGAAGATCGATACGAAAAGGCGTAATGTTAGCGAGGCTAACTTGTAACGGTAAATAATAAATTACCGGTGGCAAATTGTCATTAAATATTAATTATTGGAAATATGTTATTACAATTTAGGATGCAGAATCTATATATCGAATGATTACAAACTCATTGGGTAATTAACTACCTACCTAATTTTGCTCGTAAACGAAATATCATTTTATCTTGAAATATTTGTTTTTCGAAATTGTCTCAGCCATTTGTCTCGCTAATCTCTCGAGCTATATCGAACGCCGGAAAATTCGTCGCTTTTTAAGAAGCTACGCTTACGGCTCCGTCCGTTTGAGTGGGTCATCTGAAATCGAAATCGAGATTCGAGAGGACTTCCATTTCACGCTCGACGCATTTCTTTCTCGTGATCCTTGCGCCGCCGTTGCGATACGCAGCTATCGTCAATCGGCTGAGATATCGCCAATCGTTATCTGCGACTGTGACAAAGGTCTCTCGAGCTCGAGTTATTTCTGGAAGAGACGGACGATTCTCGAGATCGAAATATCGGGATGATATATGTCGCCCATTCTCGCTCGCAAAGAGCTATACATTTTGTGCTTCTCATCGCTACGTTTTCCGGTTATCTTTGCAGATACAAAGAATTCTGGATCGCGAATCAAATATAAGTCGCGAAGATGCAGCCTTCTTGCGGTTGATACCGTACGATTAGGTAATTAATACTATATTAATGTTTTATATGTGTAGAGAGAGATGGTGCTCTGAAAAAAAATTTCATCTTGAGAGACATTACCACAAGTTTATATCAAGAATTGTTGAAATTGTTGATCGCGTTCGTGGCTAACACGTAGATTCTCATCTCCATGAGCTTTGCACTTCACGTGTATTCTGGTATTCTGAGCGCCACTTGAAAATTAATTTGCGTCGCACACGAAAGTCCAAGCGGCACCCTCGCAATTTCATGGCGTGCTCCGAAGCGTGGACCAGAACTTAAATGTGGACGTTAGAATTTTTAAATATGATTAATACACACCGTATTTAATGTGCAGTCGTATACTACTGCAACTAGCACCGCACTAATGCAAAAGTAATGCGTTTTTGGCAAACTATGTTTTTCTTATTAAAGAAGAAAGTTAAAAGAAAGATGGACAAAGTGAAAAATTTTCTAGTATATATAAAGAGACATTTTAAATCTTTAATATATTTTTAAGAAAGACAAAAAAACGAGGAGGCTTTTACATTATTATTATGAATCTTCTTGCTCAATACTTAAATATCTAATTTATATTCATTCTAAACGCATTAATTGATATATTAGTGATATTTAATCAGCTAAAGATTAAATTAATTACATTTTATCAGGTTATATTTCAATTCATTTGCAAAAATCAATGAGCGAACAAAAGAATTAAAATCAAAATTTCGAACAAAATTATATAAAATAATCAAATTCTTTTAAAGCTTATCTTTATGATCAGAACGAACCGTAATGTCCACGGACGTACATAAATGTGTTAAACGGCGAACTTGTACGTCGGTGTATTATTTGTTGCGAAAACGATATAGTCGATAAAAGCATATTCTTTATACGGTCATGAAAACCGAGGTCAGTTTTACCAGTCTGCAGCGAATTCGCGATGTTCGTTCTCAAAGGGTTAATTGGTTCGTTTCCTCCGTCAAAAGGTTCGCGCTCGTTCGAAATCGCTGACCTGGTTCGTGGTCGTCCGTAGAACAAAACCGGTCGACAAACGTACGACAAAACGCGCGCGGCATTGAGCGACACGCTCGAAACTAAACTAAACGTTTTGCTCGACACTCGGCCATCTCTCTTTCACTCCCTTTCTCTCTCTCTCTCTTTCTCGCCTCGATCTCTTAATCCGGCCGTGAGAGTCGATGGCGGTCGGAGGCCGGAAGTCAGTTTCTCGGTAGAGACAGCGGCAGCCTCCGCTCTTCTGTTATAGCAGCGGAGAGCGGTTGCCGCGCAGTGTGTGCACGAGGCCTGAGAGAAGCTGGAGACGTGCCGATCAGACCTGTCAGGTTATTGTCTCGGGTTTTAATGGAACATCACGACGCGAGTCGCCATCGCCGCCACCGCTACCGCGCGAAATACCGCGGTGCTGAACTGAACAGAATTAAATGTCGGTGAGCGTTTTGCATTGAGGTTCCTCTCGTCGTCATCGTCGTCGTCGAGGCCGATGCATAATGGAGGTAGGCCGTCGTGGGTGTAGGTGGTACACTTCAATTCCGGGCGAATGAGGGAAATAAACGAGGAGGAGGAGGGGGAGGAGGAGATGGAGGATGGGGGAAGCTGCCGAGCCTGAGCGAGTGGTGATTGAGGGTGGAGGGGGAAGGATGCTGACGGAAACGGTGTCGGTGGTGTGAAAAGTGTCGAGGGCGAGCGAGCGCGGTCCAGGAGACCGGTTGACGAGGGGGATGAGAAACGGCGATGAATAATTGAGAAGTGAGCAATTTAGGCGAGTCGGTGGAGCCGCCGCGCCGGTTGCCGACACCTCGTGTTCCGGTATGACACACACTCTCTCTCTCCCTCTCTCTCTCCCTCTCTCTCTCTCTCTTTCAACAAAGAGAAAGGGTCAATTTCGCCGCCGAAAACATGCGGAATTTCCAGCGTCCAGAGTCGAGACACGGCATGCGAATAATTAAAAGTCGTTACACCGGTAATTGCATTAAGATGAGCCCGCACTTAATTAACTCACCGACAGCGGCGGCTCGTTTTCTGCGACGTGTCGGCGTGTCGAGAGACATGCGGCCTTGTTGCAGTGTCAATGCCGCGCCTCGGGACACTCCAACAAACCGTAGTAAGACGGTTCTTTAGAAACTTGGTAAATGACGTAAGAAAGAATGAAGTGTCGAAAGTGGATATTTCGAGAGAATAGGTGCTTTTCTAGATAGTATATATCTGGTTTTATACCGAGGTGAGATATTTAAATGGGAATAGGGCGAATACTCGGGCGAATAGAAAAAAATTCCAGGGCGTGGGGAATAAATGACATTTATGTGTTCGTTTTTCTGTTATAAATGTATCAATAGGGAGTAAATCAATCGTATAAACACAACATACAATTTTTATGTCACAAAACGCACGGTTAGTTTTTTTTTTTTGCCATTTACAAACTTCGTGGCCTGTGTTTAACGCGTCGATGCAGTTTTAATCCGGCGGAAAGCTGGCCCGTTTTTTACGCATCCGGTTCATTGGCAGTATCGAAATCCGCGCGCTACACGTGCGGGATTAATTTGCCATTTCCGATATGTATATACATTTCCATTTTGGCAGCGATGGGGTTTCATCGATCGTCGGGCGCGTAACGCAAAATAAACGCTTGTCAATCAATGGTCGAGGAGAGAGAGAGAAAGAGCTAGAGAGCGGAAAGATGAGCTACCGGGTGGGTGTGGGAGGCACACTGTGCGATGCAACGGTGAGAGTGAAAGAGAGAGAAAAGAGAGATGCACCGAGAGGAAGAGTGAGACTGGAATTGCCAGAGAGAACAACCGCGGACACGTGCCACGTACGATTCAACTCTCGTGGATTGCGCACGCCGTGGCGCGGAACGTTTTGATAAAACGCAGTTCTCGCTGCGGGAACGGAGGTCTCATGGTCTCATTAATATCTCTGTACGCATCGGGAGATTCGTAATAAGATTTGTATTTATGGCTGTTTGGAAGACTAATAGCTATTAATTATTTGCCACCGTCTAAGATAGGAGGTTCGAACAGAGAAATTTCATCTCAAGCGAAAGGTGTGGCTTGAAAAGATGTACGCTGTCAAAAGTGTGATAAAATATAGCTGTAATTAATTTAATAAGGTATATATGTATAGAGAGATCCGGTATTGTTCTAATATCTTGCATCATTATGTGAAATTCTATGTATTAAAGAATTTATTGATGAATTGCAGAGAAGAGTACTAAAAGTATGTAAAGTTGACACCTCAAAATGTAAATTTTTACAAAATTGTAAACAATTAAATGCCATATCAATTTTGTAAAAATTTGCATTTTGGGATGCTACTTTCACAAACCAGAGTATTAAATCCTATTAACAATTCATAGCAATTAAATTTTCTTTCTCATTGCAGCTAGCACTGGTCAACTTACTTTAGAGAAATAAAAAGTAAAGACTACACATTTATGTAGCTATATTTTTCAAATCTTGTAATTCTCAAGCCTTTTAATATTTTATCTGTAAAGAATACGATAGAATAGCTAAATCTATTTTGTTTCTCTCTTGTATGTGCTCTGAAAATATTTTTCGACTTTGTATCATTTATCGAAAAAAGAGCTTGTTTTTAAGTCATCTCTAATTGTACAATTAGATGAAAAACGTCGTTATCATATTATAATCGTTCATCCTCGTTAAGAACATTCCTCGAGATGGTCGAAAGCATCCCCCAAACCGATTCACGTCAGCTCATCGCGGTGCAAGGCAAGCCCATCCAGGCAGCCAGCAGCGCGGTGATTCGAATTTACCCACGCCCTGCTTATCGCGCGGAGTTCATCTAACCACTCGCTCATTGCCTATAAAAAGACTGCAAAAAGCCGCGGAAAAAAAGCAACGAGCCCTCCCTATGTGCGCGTGCGTGCGAGCGCACCGCAAAAAGGAGGTGGTGCGCGCAGCGATCGGCGACGTGAGAGCGAGAGAGCGAGAGAAAAAAAAGAGGCGGCCCGCGGTTCATACTGTGTTCACACATGTGTATATATGTGTGTGCGCACGCGCGCGCGCGCGCGCGTGTATGTTTACGTATCGTAATGTGTGCATGTGTCGAGGCCTGCCACGAGAGGGATATTTTTTCGAGAAGCCACTCGACGAGAGAGAGACGCATCTCGATCGTGGAAGCGTGCTGCCCGGCCACCGGAAGTTGTCGCGCGCTGCCCATCCCGCGAGAGAACGAGAGAGAGAGAGAGAGAGAGGGGGATAGAGTGTGGGGAAGGGGGAAAGAGTTAAAGAGTGGAAGCGAAGGGCCGGAGCGGAGGTAGGCGGCCGGTGAGAGAGAGGATGCTGGACGCGGGGGTGCGGCAGAGGGAGAACGAGAAGGGCAGCAGCGGGTGCTCTCTCGGGCGCTTTTAAATATAGTTGCGCACACCGAGCTACCGGACCGGCGTGTACACACGCGGCCGCGCGTATGTGGCGCGCGTTATGCACGCCCGTGTGTGCGCTCGCGCGCGCGGGCGCACGCAAACAGCGTGTTATCAAAGGATTGGAAGCCAGGCGAAGCGCCTCTGCATGAAATTTTGCGTGCATTATAAATGCGCGCGGAGCCCTCGCAGGCGGAAAGGAGAGGAATGTGCAGCGTGCTTTGAAAAGAGAGAGAGGGAAAGAGAGAGAGAGAGGATGAGAGAAAGAGAAAGAGGTGACGAAGGGACGACGGAACGACGGGGGGAGAGAAAAAGAGAGGGACGACGTTGAAGGGAGGAGAGACAGATAGAGCCCCGACTAACCCGGGTTAGGTTGGGCATGGTACGTTGGTTGGTCGGCGGCTCTAACCTACCGTAACGCTATAAAAATAACGGCTCACTCCGTCCTCGTCGCGCAAGTCCGCGTGCACGCCACTCGCATCCTTCTCTGTCGACCGGTGCATCGCTCTGCGTCCTCGTTGTACGCGCGATTGTCACACCGACGACGTTTCTTTCGCGCGTCCACAGAGAAGGGTGAGGAGCGCTATGGGCGAGAAAGGGATAAGACGGAGCAAGAGGATAGGATGGACGGGCGAAGAAGGAAGAGTCGAGAGATCCGCGGAGAAAGGGTGGTACGTGTGCGTGCGGAGCATGTGTTACGTGAGAGGCCCGTTTACGCTGCGCGAAAATTGCACCGTGCCAACCTTCCTCCATGGGCCACTCGAGGAATCGTCATCATCGCGATGGGCAGCGCAGGTATATGCGCTCGAAACATTCCGCACGTTGCACTTGGGGAGTTCCTGAAAATTTCTCTTACAGAATTCTTAAATTCTTTAATCTTTTTGCGTCATAATCCGATATAGACGGCGAAAGAATTTCTGAATTATTTCGACATATTAAATTATTATTCTGTATTAGTAACTTATTACAGAATAATACTAATTAAATTTTTAATTTTATAGTGAGTAGTGAGAATATTAACACTAATTATTTCATATTTAATTAATAATAAACTACAGAGTAAAACGTGCCTGTAACTTCTATGTCACACCGCGGTCGGTTTAAATTTTCTGCATTTTTTATGAATTTATTCTTTCGTTTCTTTACTTTAGATCAGAGGTGTCTACAGTCTCGAAAGCGTGATGTGACACGTCTTATAAATATTTTAACGTAGGCGTATATCAATGTCGTCCGCCTTCGTGACAGGTAAAGGATAAACCTATATTGCCCTTTTGTGCGAGTCCATTTTCAGATGACTGAATTTCTTTTGCGCATACAACATATTTTAAATTAAATTTCATCGATAGAATGAGAATTATTTGAAAACTTACAGCTTACTTAAATCTTAATGATTTTCACATCGATTAGTTGTTGTAAATTCACGTTATAAATGTATAATGATGATTATAATGGGGAACAACAGGGTCGCGAAATTTAATTGGGAAAAAAAAAACACGTTTTGGTGTAGGAAATGGTTAAAGCTAATATGAGCGCGTTGTAACGTTTAATATAAATTGCGTTTCCTCATGCTTGTTAATTGGTATTTCACATTAATGGCAATGTAATTGTTTAGAACTTTTAGCGTGCTCGATTAATTTCAAGCTTATTATTGCTCGGAATTATTTAAGGTGGAATATGGTTACCGTGACGATTGACGATTACACGATTTCGATGACTTGGTTGGGTATCATTGTGACGAATAATTATTGTCTGACGATCGATATCGCCGGTCTGCCGAGTATCAGGTGCAAATGCATCATTTGGCAAGTAATTAGTTTTTAATTCAATTACGGGCGCCAATTGATACACAATTTTGATTTTCGTTCGTCTGGGGGCGCCAAGTTTTCACGGGCAATCATTTTTGGATGATACCAATCATCGTGGGACCGCTGTATACGTACCGCGTATATGCGTGTACAAATATACGCGAGAGCCGAGAACGGACGCATAACAAATGTAAATCGAATTATGGAGAATTCCGCTTGTATGGTTTTGATATTTGATCGTTATTTACAAATATGCTCAATACTTAACGAAGCTCATTACCGATGACGATAAAACGTTATGCGAACATTATCGTGTAAGTAAGCATTTTCACGTTAATTACGGAGCTTGAGCGTAAATAAATAAACAAGGATACATCGTTCGTTTTCAGTCACTGCTCGTTAAATGGCAAAACTTCACTTGTTTTAATAATAATGTAAGAATTTACAATACCATCGTTTCATAAGGATTACGGATAGTTATAGCTAGATTTCATATGTACAACTAATAAATAATCGATTATATAAATAAAGAAACGGTATCCATCTGCTTCACTCTTAATGGTGGCGAAAACTTGTATGCGTCACTGTGAAACCAGTTGATTAAGAGATGTAGCATAATTTTATTTTGCGTTTCCCTGAAATTGTACGGCGCGTCGCAAGATTCCGTCTTGAGTACAGGATCAACGATGCACCGGTCGGTCCACCTGTCTCGCAGGAAGAAGGGTGAGCGTGCTTATTGGCAGGGCGAAGCTTTCTCGAACCGGTTGGCACCTGTTCCACGCGCACTGCATCCACTCGGCTACGCTCTTTCGTTCATAATGGAGAAAAACAAGACGAGTCGAGAGCGAGTGCACAATATATGGATGGCCATTTAAAAAAAAGTGTCGTTAATTTTATCCCTCTAACATAAGTATTAGCAGTATTATATGTGTCAACATAAGTATCGTTAAAAAGTAGAAAAGATATTAAAAGGTTAGTGATCGATAGCGTTTAAAATAATAGAACGAATATAGTGCTCATTTTAGCTTCTAAATTGATTCTAAACTTTCTTCAAGTTAATTTCGGACGTATCAGAAGTATTTCCGTTCTTTCGATAAATCATAACGGAAAACGTGATAAAGGAAAACACCCGGTGTAGCTTCATAGTGCCAAGTATGTGCGATATTCCGTAAAGGTCGATCTTTGGTAGCGAAGGAGACGCTAAGAGCGCGCGATCGCGTCGTATGCACGAGCGTTAGGACGGCGCGCGCTGGACGTTTATTAATATTTATACGTAAATAGAGATATCGAATCTCCCGAGCGGGGATTGAGATATCAGGCGAGCGAGAGCGCGGCACGCGGCGAGCGAGAGCGCGGCACGCGGCGAGCGCCCGTGCGATCGACGATCGCGATCCAGCATCGGCTCTCTCCGAGCGAGGCCGTTGCCACGATCGGAAGATAAAACGGTATCAGGTGCAAAAGACTAATCGGAGTTTGCTCTCGTTTGCCGCTTATGAGAAGCGCGCGCATAATTCATCGCGGTGAAGGACCCCGAGAACACAGCGCGGGTGAGTTATTAATGTCGCCCGATATCGTTATACGCGTTGTGATTAACGTTTGACGATGTTAAATATTCCATCTCCGTGCTCTCGTAGATCCAAATCTTGTCAAAACAAATGGATTCGCGTCTGATCGTTGCCATTTTTCCCACTCGATGTCTTAACGCGACTCGTGAAATTATCGTCAAGAAGAGAACAATCATTTCTTGCTTTACGGTCTGTTATTTTCAGAAATTGCGGCGGCAGCGGCGGCGATACCGGCTGGCGTTTTTGTCCGATAGCGTCCAGTACTCAGTAAAATGTAACCGCATCACTTAAAACTGAACTTTATCCGTGCACGCGTAATATCTTGCAAGATTATAGGTATTGGCAACGTCCTTAGAGAGTTAAACCACAAGCTTTTTCATAAGCTTTTATTTTTCGTACTAAGACTTCGCATGTGCAATAACAGAGAAAGAGGCACCTAATACCTACAACATTCTTTTCTCGATTCGAAGAGGAAATCCGGATCGTTCATAAAATGTCGGTGACCAGCACTTGACTCTCTTGATACATTGGGTACATAAGAAATAAAATTTATATTTGATATAACTTTGTACTGAGAATCGAGATTTAAATAAAGCCTGGACATCTGTTCCATTGCAATAGCGATATTACAATAAACATTGAAATCTATATGAGAATTTCTATTTGCAAAAAAATTCACAAGACGTACCACAAAATCTCAGAGTTATTTCAAATAAAATAGGGCAGAGCTTGCGAGATTGTAATCAAATATCCATTAACATTTTTTAATTTTTACACGATTGATGAACTATCGATGATCAGTCTCGACAATTCAATCGAAATGTTTTATCAGACTAACATTTCGTTTTAACTTTAATTACTTGCATTCTTCTTTTGTTTTACATGCTGAGGAGGTACCTTACGCTATTACAATACCCGGAAGAAAAGATCCCAACATCCTTCGTTACTCGATATATCTCGGCACGTGCCCACTTGTCGCAAATAAACATGGCAGCCACTTCTCGAATCCCGGTGATTTGGAGCATACCGAAAAGCGCAAGCGTTTCGTTAAGCATGGTATTTTTAATCCGCGGTCCAGCGGAATCTGTTTTTTTCTTGTCGATCAATCTTATCGTCCACCCTCATTCATCGCCGAAGTGGACGATTTTCCGCCCTTAACTTCGAAATGCGCGTCATCTTCCGTCCCGTTCCTCGCCCCTCTCTATTTCTGTTAAAACGTGCACGTGCAACCTGCCAGGCCGTCAGAACTGGCAGACCTGGTCACAGTCAGGTCGCCGCACGCAGGGGGCACGTACACGCCCCCTATACGTCGCCTGGATCGGGGGTGGCTGTCGGCCTAAAGGGTAGATATACGCACCGCGAGTTACGTTGGGGTAGGCCTACCGGCTCGGCCTGCGTGGGCGTGGGTGACTCCACCCCGCTGGAGGCTCATCCTTCTGGGGGGATAAAAAAAATAGAGACAGAGGGAGACCCGCTGTAGTCGAAGGGCAGCGGGGAAAGGTGAGAAGGGGGGAGGTCACGCCGTGAGGGCCAGAGAAGTAAACCTAGTCGCGCGCTTGTAATGGTTTACGGCACCCTAGCGCACAACAACCCTCCTCTCTTGTCCTTTCATCCGGCTTCCGGATTTTCCTTCGGAACAAATCGTCCACAACCCTCGTTGCTTGGTCATCCACCTGGGTGCCCGTTCGAAACTCGAAAACATGCAGTCGATCTCATTGCTCTCAATGATCTTCACAGTATTGCTGTGGCACTGCTGATCCGTCATATAGGGAACTAGCAACACGCGACATCGTGTCACTATTAAAAATATAGCGTTCAAAAAAGTAGATTTTCAATTTTTACCCGCTATGGACAAAAAATATCAACAGTATCGCTTTAAACAATTTGCGTAAATAGGGGAGAGCGTTGTGGTATAAAATTATAAGTAAATAAATAACCCCTTCTTTATTTTTTCGTTAATTTCAAAAACCTTTGTAAAGGTTACCTATATCTTGCACACAGAAAAAGGTGATGAGCAAAAAATAGCCTATCAAGTGCACGTAACTAATAGGTTGTTGAAGCTATTTACAATCCACCCTATATGAGTGCCTTTCGATACACCTAAGAAAATATTTCGCTCGTGTTAATATAATGGATAAGGTCTATTAATTTTTTAGTAATATATCATATTTTTTAAGGTGAGAAAGGGGGAGGTCACGCTATACATACATATTAATATCAATTAATTTTTTCACTACGAATATTCTTAATTATTATTGGAGCTCTCTCCCTACCAAGCTCATAATTTTATGAATCTATCTTAAAAAGAAGATTTTTCCAGATTTCACTATAAAGATATTTCTAAAAACACCAAGATACGAAAATTCCAAGAAACCATTTTATTCTATACAAGCTTTTTATATAATTATGCATATAATTAATACATATAATTTATATAATTAAATATATATAATCTCGCGAATTTTTTATCAAATTATTGATGCTCTTTGCAATATACACACATATATTAATTTATTATTTCAACATGCACATTGCATTTCGTATGTGTCCTTGAGTTTCGGTAGGTTTGCTCTTGGCGTTCTTAGGACGCGCAACCGACCAACAGTTCTTATTTTACTCACGCCCCTGAATAATCACGCCGCCATGGAGAAAGAGAAGAGTCAAGCGAATTCGTGATGGCGTAGGCCGGGCCCTCCTTGGCCTTGGCGGTACCCTTGGATTTCGGTCGGTGTCCTTGGCACTGATGGCGGCCACTTGGGCCGGTTACCACTTTATTTCCCTCCACCTCCTCTATTGCGGCACATTCTCCTCTTCTTCTTTCAATCTGCTCCCTTCCCTTCGTCTCCTCCTTCGCAGAGCGTTCTGCCTCTCGCTTTTTCTTTCTCCCTTCTCTCCCTTTCTCTTTCTTTCTGTTTTATTTATTTATTCTTTTGGGCCGGCGGCCGCTCTTTGTCCCTTGGCGCGCCGGCCGGTTGGCTGCCCGCTCGTCATTGGACGTTGCCCCTTCGAATACTTCTGCTCTCGAAACAGCAACGTTCGACGACGTCCTGGCCGTCCTGCCCAAGCGAGTATATAGTGACCTACCACGGCTACCACGGCTAGCAGGAGAGAGAAAGAAAGAGAGAGTATACCTACCTGGCAGGTAGGTAGGTAGATATACACCTCACTTCGGCGGGCCTGCAAACTTCGGGTACAGTCCCTGCCAGCATGAACGGTATTTCTCATGGCGGTATTGGTTCCTCGCGACATTTGCCGATCCGTCTTCCATTTTAGTCTCGATCCTTGTTAGGACTAATATATTTTTAAAAATATACGAAATATCTTTTTAACCTGGTCTCAAAGCATTCAGACTTCTTATTGAAAATTCGATTGCACGTTATTTATTGCAAGTTTTCTTTAACGTTAGTTGATTTTTAACGTTAGTTGATTTTTAATTGACTAAATCAACTTTTGTCTTTCAATTTTAAAATTAGTGAATTTTATTAGATAATTTTTGAATATCTTCCTATGATACCAAAAGACGTTTAAAAGATATTCAAGGTATATCTGGAAGAGAAATGTTAATCTTTCAGATGATCTCTTAAGTGTATCTTCTAGAGATATATTTTTCTTTTTTATTAATTTGGAATGTAGTTTCAAGATATCGATACTAGCAGTAACGAAGTATCATAGGCATTTCAGTGGCCGATAAAGCTTAGGGGACGAGACAAGCAGATAGATCAAGCAAAAGGAACGGAGAAAAGAAGAAGAAAACCGCACTCAACAGCCGCAGCAACAGAGGCAGTGAGCGGCAGCAGGCGGCAGCTGCACTCGCAGAGCCAATAACCTTGTTTCGAATATCATCTTACTCACGTAACGTCGTTGCTATAGTGAGTCCAACTATATCCGCTCCTTCTTAGATCTGACGCCCGCTGGTGTGCACCGCTCGCGGACTTCATAGATGGTACACGTCACACATACGTATGCGTATGCGTATGGGTATAAAGGGTGTTCCCTTACGATGAATTCTTCGATGAGTTTATACTCAAACTTTCACGATGGAAAATTTAATGGAGGGGATAATTGAGGAGTTTTTTAAAAATTTCGCCATTCATTTAATTACGTCGTTCCATTTAAAAGACACAAAGCTTCCTCTATGAGGAAGCAAAAATTTTTTATATTGCTTTTATACATATATAGAGGGGTAAAAGTCATAGTGGTGTAAGTCAAATTTTTTTTTAAATATTGACTAGTGTGCATAGATGCAATTTATATATTGTATGGATTGCATCTATGCATACGAGTCAATATTTTAAAAAATTTGACTTACACCCTACACTTATACACCACACTATGGCTTTTACCCCTCCATATATTTTTTGAGGTATATAGTTTGATAGTTTGAATATAATCTATAAAACACATGTCAGCGCTTTAAGACTTATACGTCAGAAAATGTTCAAGGAATAATATAATGTTATAGACAAATTAAAGATTGCGCTCCGCTCAATTCTCAATTAAAGAAAGATCCAATTCCATTCGAGAATCTATCAGCAGACAGAAGACCGATGGCGAGACGGGACACCCCGTATATACGCTCGCGTCACGGAATCCACGTAACGCGATACTAATGCTATCTCCGCAAATCCGCGGTCGCGACGTTGACGCGCCGAAATATATGTGATATACAAGTATATGTATATGTGTGTATGCGCGGACGCACGCTCGTGCTGGATGTAGTAGTTGCCGAAGCCGCCGGTCGGTGTGTGTTAATTTCACCGCCGGTTTGCCGGTAGCCACGGTAACGATTACTTACCACGTGTGCACGTATACACACACGGGCCCGTATGCATCGGATACGCGAATAGTGCGTGCGCGTCGATCGATCGGGCCTCCTCTCGATTTGTATAACGCGCAACATATGCGACTCCACCGATGATGCACCTCGCGCGATAGTGCCCCGATATGCGGCATTAACGCGGGCTCGGCCGAATTCGTTTTACGAGAGGAGTTGCAGCGGGTGCAACTTAATCCTTTGCGGTCCAGCGACGTGATAGACAGGACATGCGGTTTACATATGCGAACATTCCATAGATATTTTCCCACATATTTGACACGTGTAATTGATTGCGTACACGCGCGATTTACGAACTAGAAGTACGAATGTAGGAAAAAATATGTATCTTGCATTTAATTTTCCTATTTGCTATATATATGTTAAACAAATAACGAGTGAGCTTCGCAGAAAATTTATGAAAATTATGAAAATTTATTCCAGCAAATTGAGATATCGTCTACTGTTCTATCATCAGCATTTGAGCGCTGATGTTCTGATTAGCGAGATATAATTTAGATATACAATAGGAGATAGGGAAGAACAAGGAATTAATTGGACAGTCGTATGAAATAAGGAGCAATCCACCTTTGTGATCCGCGAATGCCGTCTTCGCCGAACGAGATAATGAATACTCGCATCTCCCTTTTTTCAATTTGCCGAGGGTTATGTACTTGCAAATATTAACGAGCGGCGCAACAATCGGCGGATCCATCGGTGAATTTAACGACACACGTATACACGTATTCGCATGTATATCTTTTCATACGCGTTCCAACCGGGCGCTCTTAATTCGAACTCACGCTTCGGCTATTCCGCGTAATGGCGAGCACGTATTTTCGCACAACAACGGAAATTCGCGATAAACGTGCCGGTTTTTCTGAGAAGCCGGCCCACGGCCATTGTCAAGAATGTCTGCGTGCAGCGTCGGTCAAAATGTTATTAAGGCGCTGCAGATAACAGTCCAGGCGCGGATACGAGCCCGTGGAAGTAACAACCAAAACACACGCGAAATCCCTCGCGCATGACGGGACATCGCTCGGGCTCGCGCTTGTCGGTGTCGAAGTTGCGCTGGATGGAGAGGCGGAATGACTGAATTCAAGGTGAGGCATTCATTATTCCGGCGCATGCCGTACGGTACGGTGCGAACACAATTCAGATATTTATTTCTGGATGTTATTCATTTATTTGAAAGAGGGATCCGTCTGTCGCGGCGAGATTTTCAATTGACAGGCATAAGTGGAGCGATACGAAACAAATTGGTATTTTGTTGGATTTTAGTTGGTTGAAGTTGTTATCGGGGAAACATTCTACATTTCCGCGCGATTTCGAAATAATTTTCAACAGATTTTGATTAACGCCATTTGATTCTACATTGTGGAGGTATCACATAATTATTTCTAACTTAAAAAACTTGAATGCTTTATTAATTTTGATCTACTCCGGAATGAGTATTAATTTTCCCATCCTTTGTTGATGAGAAACAATTGTGTATGATAATTATTTCACTGCTTTATATGTATATATGTATATATATATACACATATATCATCACTAGAGTTATGTGATCTCCATTTAAGTTATCTCACTTGACTTTATTTCTCGCATGCATAACACTTTATGGCTTGGAAATACAAGGAAAGAAATTATGTAGCAGGTATTCGAAGTTTACAAAGAGAAAGACAGGACATTAGCCTTTATCGTGAGACATTTATCTCTGACGTACATATTGTAAATAGTTTTTGTTTGAAGATAATAGCGTTAGATTTTTTTTTACTAATCCTCTAATCGTAAATAAACTATCAAATCGGTCAATGTGATTGTGATAATATAGCGTACATTTTCGCAATAGTGTACGTCTGAGAACCGAAACTCCTCTCATCGCCGCCATTCACTCGAACTCCGATTCTCCCACGACGACGACGACACGAAATAGCGGCTTGAAAAAGGGGAACGTCATGCAGGAATACTTTTCCTCGTGCCGTTTTCTAAGAAGGTTATTTTTAAACCTACGAACGTTTCGCTATTCCCTCGACGTGCCTCGCGGGCCCTTCATCCTTCAGCGTGGCCCGCGTGGACCCTCGTGAATCGCGGAACACGTGATGGGGGAGGGAAGGGAGACGCAGGGAAAAGAGAGAATCAGGGTGTTCAAGCTGAGCGGTCGCTCGGTTAGGAAGGTTAGGGGAGCAGGAGAAAGAAGAAGAAGAAGAAGGAAGGGCAGGAGAATCGCGACGTGGAAGCATATGGAGGAAACGAGGGAGACGGGGGGGCCAAGGGAAACGGGAGGGGCAACGCAAAACCGCGTTGCCGCAGGTTCGGGTTCGGCAAGTCGGCTTTCGTTGGCAATCGCGCTCGTTCGGCGCGTGAAGGTCGGGATCAATGGCCGTAGGACCCTCCTGGGATACGGGAGGGGCGATGAGGATGGCGGGCGCGGGAAGGGCCCATCGCGCTCCGTCGCCGGGGCCCCGACATGGTGGGGCGATCCGCCGCCGTCGGAGTCTCAAGTTGGGTACCAAAAGAGGAGAAATTGAGTTGGCGCAACGGTGCCCCCCGCGCCACACTTTTCCCCTTTCTCTCTCTCTCTCCTTCTCTTTCTCTTCTTCTCGTCTTCTGCATTTCTTGCCGAAGGAAGAACGAAGAATTCTTTCGACGCGCGAGCGAAGAGGACGGAGGGCGACTCGAGAGAGTTCGTTCCTCTGGAAGGTTCCTCGTCTTGTTCGCGTTTATCGTTTCGTTGGAGAAAACTCTAGGAGCGCGGCAAATATTTATGGAATGAGTATCTTGATATTTCATGTGTAATTCGATATGCGAAAATCCAATAGTATCTGCTTTATATATATCCTCTTTTCTAAATTTATTAGTTTTTAATCTAAAATATTTTCTTGTGCTTTGGCTATGTGCATGGTTCTTGTGATTTGTGATTGAAATATTTTTAACTCTACTCGACATTATAATTTCTACGAATTCTGGAAATTTATCTGCGATTATATCGCGATTAAAATCGTTCAATGTTTATATTTCAAAAACTAGTACCATCTCAAAGCATTGACTCGAGAACTAGCACTCAGTATTTAACAGAATATTATTTAACGTTTAAGTGCTCTGATTTTACTGATTACTTTCCGTATTATTATACTGTCTTCGAATATTTTATTCAGTGATATCGATATATATATTTCCCTCTTCTCGGTTCCTTTCCCTTTCGTTTATTACGGTCCTGTAGGATAAACGGCGGTTTCCTCTATTGGACGCCAACGCGTATTGACTATCTTTTTCCTTTCATCTCCACCTCCTACTCGCGCTTTCCTGGTACCAAGAAGCAGACGGCGGACCACCGGAAGAGGGGCCACCGTGAGAAAACTGAAGGAAAGGGAATCGGCTGGTCGGTCGCCGTCCGCCGTTGTTGATTCTGCGCTCAAGAGGAAATATCACTGATAACGGTTTCGATTTTGGACGACGGAACGAAACGAGATGTCACAAGAAGAGGCAGGCGAACGACGGTTACAGACGATCATGATCGACAGCTCGGTCCGATTGAATGACCGATTAATCGAAAGAATGTGGAATGTGGGACACGAGATAACTAACATGTCATTGGATTAAGAATTTACTCTCTCCCTCCTCTTTTTTCTCTCTTTTTTTCTTCTATGTATTATTTAATTGTATTGGATAGTGATTCTATTGCACGTAGACTACTTATTGCATAAACAAACATTAGAAATGTTCTTATTTTTTTTACAATATAAATTCATAACATATAAACATATACTAAATAATAATAAATCTATAAATTATAATAAATAATAATAAATTTATACAATAATAACAATAACATTATAAATTTATAACATATAATTAATGTTACAATTAATGTTATTAATTTTATAATAATATTCTTAATTATTAGTCTAATTATTAGTCAAGATTAATTTAAAGAGATATGACTAATTAACTATGGCATTACGAAATATAATTAAAATATACTCTTTAGGATTTTAATTTTAGTATATAATATCTATTAAAGAACTTGTGTGAAAGAGACGCGAATTATCCGGCGCATTTCATAACTCTCATCGCGATTTCAATGCTAGAATTCTAGGAAAACCAGGAAAGAAGCTACAAGTCGAAGTCAAAAAGAAAAGACATAACGAACGGATATGTCGGGAGCCATAATAAATAATGGTGGCCATCCCAAAATGCCTCAGGCCGTTATGCCTCCTTCTCTTCCTTCTCCTCCTCTTCATCCTCTCCCTCCTTCGTCGCTGCTCAAAGAACTAGGCACTCCTCTTTCTACCTGGCTCCCACTCTGCCCGACCTCTATCCACTATTCCACTATGACTACCTGAGACCTTCTGCATCCTATACCGTCCTAGTAACGTTTCTATTTCTACCTCCATTACTGTCATTCTCCTTCTTATGTCGAGCGCGTCTATATCTCACAACTGGTCGCGTTTTACAGCTTCTCGCTTCTTAGGCTGTATATAGATATAGAACATATACACATTGTAGCTATCGCATTGTCGTCTATGATATTTCGTTTCTTACGTAAGTGAGAATTCGACTCGAGATTCTCGAGACTCCGAATGGCGAATAGTAATGGCTTCTGGGATCACTGACATTGACCAATGCGTTTTTGCTAGACTCGTTTTAGAATTCGGGAGGAGGAGCCAGGCTCAATGATGGCGTTTAGGAAGAAGGCGTAGTTATGGCGATAGTGGTCGAAATCAGAGATAGACGAAGTAGTAATAGATACATATATATTACATTTTTTGCAAATTCTAGAATTTGCAAATTAATAGTATAAATTATGAAAAATTTAACTGTGTATACGATATATCAAAAATTTGAGAATCATGACGCACATTCAAAAGAATGTTGCGCGAGCTGTTCGCAAAAACAAATTTCGCCAATTAGGCCGCGTAATCGATCTAAAACTGCTATTTTCCGGTCCACTTTCGTCCACGTATGGCTTGCACTGATCCACTCACCGACTTGGACAAGCATTCCCGGTCGGCCCGGTTCTCGTACCCATGAGACAGGCACGCACGAAGCAAGACTCCTCTCGGTTCAGGGCCGAGCGAATTTGGGGACGAGTTGCGCGCGAGAGAGAACGAGTGTGCGTGTGGGTCTGATCGGCGCGGGAGCTGCAGGGTGGAGAGAGGGACAGAGGAGACCGCGGAGAGGATGGAAACGGCAAGAGAGCCCGCGAGCGTAGGTCGTGGTCTCGGCGGATTCGGTGGCGACGCGAAGGACGGAGGGGCGGCTCTTTGCCGACCTACCCTAAATTCCAGCCGGTCCCCCCCGTATCGCCCCGCTACCGCTTCCTGTTTCGCCGCGCGGTCCCCCCGCTCGCCGGGTTCCCTTGCCGTTGACGTGGCGGGTCTGCCTGCCGTCAGCTGCGGTAGGCCTGCTTCTCTCCTTCTGCGGCGAGAGAGCTCGTTTATTCCATGGAGCACGGAGCACGCATTGTATACGGGTCCTTGCCTTCTCCTGCTCCTCCTGCTCTTTCGTACGCGAAATCGACGTCCTACTCACTCCCTTCTCTTTCACTTAGTCTTTTTCTCCCTCGATCCTACCCCCTTTCTCTCTCTCTCTCTCTCCGTCTTTTCTGCAGTATGCGGGAACAACTACTATCTAGGAGTCATTCTTCGTTCGTATACGTGTGAATCAAAAGATCTCAGCTCTTCTGAACGTCAGCTTTTCGATCATATATTGAACAGTCTGTCATACTTCCGTAATATGTTTTAACTATTGTATCTACTTTTCGACGTACGTATGAGGTATCCAAGAATTATTGATTTTAATCTTAATGACATATTCTTTTCTTTGATGACAATTTCTTGTGGCAAAAATTTCGAAAATTACTTATTACAAGAGTTTTTGCAATACAGTAAACGTGTCTGAATTAGATATCGTCTAAATTCACATTATCGGTCGAAAGAAGAAATACGCATGCATATCGTTCACCATAACGCTATATTCAGACAACATCCGACGTTATCTGATTTTTGAGAGAATAAGGTTCACATGATTACCGTTTACCGTTGACGTTATGATTACTGTAACGAAATCTAATGTGAATTTAGACGGTGAACGTATCTATACAATTCAGATACGTTTACCGTATCTGAAAGACGGTATTGTAAAAGCTCCCTATTATAACTTTTGATAAATACTGTAATTGAAAAAATTGGACTTTTATATACGTAATTAAAAGTTCTGTTTTTTTAAATCAAAATTTTCTCTACTCATTATCATTCTCGGCGGTTACGTACCCGTATACGTGCGTGTGTGTGTGCGCGCGCGAACGTGTGTATGTGCGTTCACTCATCGTTTCAGAGCAGCAAGACGTGTCGGATGGGCGATTTCGCGTGCCGAGAATGCGAGCAGTTTTAACCCATTTTTGCGCGGCTCATGGAGCCGCCGCGCCGGGAGCGGTTTTTATTCGAAACGATGGACAGCAAATAATTGCGCGAAATAATTGCTCGGATTACAATAATGGGTTACTCCGAACGACAGCGCGTGATGATAGCTTTCGAACCGCTACATGGCGAGCATATGCCTTCTGAGCTGTTTCGTTTGAGAATACTCATTATTTCGAGCGATGTTATCAAATGGGGAATAACGCGTCGCGGAAGTATATTCGTATTTTTCGTGATATCATCAAATAGCGAATAATGAGTCACGATTTGGCAGAGTACGCTGAATTAAAGGAGATGAGGCTACTGGTAGATAAATTAAAAAAAAATGCAGAGGTGATTTCGAGCCTTGGGCTGATGAAAAATAATGTTTCTCCGGGAAGAAAAATATTCTTTCTCCTCTGCACTTTTAGATCAGGGTTAATAACTCGTTTGCCCGCCCCCTCCACCCCCGTTACGAGAAGATTAACTTCGCTGCAAAGGCGATACTTCAAAATATACTTTATAGTCGACAGTAAACTTTGTGGCATCTTCCGCGGGCGTTCGCACACCAACGCAAAAGTAACAGGTTCGTTAATTATATTCCATGAATTCCCCTTCGGGTCGTATCTCGTTCCTCGTTCGCCCCGAACGTCTCCGAACTCTCCGAGTGAGCGTTTTCGTCGTCGGTGAGTTATAAAAAGTTATATAAAAATTCGCATGTGCAGCATGCCGTTTCAATGACCGATGCCATTTCAATAACTACATTTTCTTTATCGGACTTTACGCGCGCAACAGTTTTTGCAACCGGTCGCGTATCCCCGCGTACGCGCGTCCACAAGCCATTACAATCGAGCGACTGGGGCGAGAAGCTCCCGGTCGAAAAATCCATTTTTCCGTATTACGCGCGGACGTGTGCAGTTGGCAGTGCCGCGGCGGAAAATCACGAAAAAAGGGGCGAATTGATCGCCACAACCGGCACGTCCATTACGCTTTATTATACGGTCGAGCCCTCCTCTCTGTGCGATCTTCCTCGTGGTTTCCTGTCGATTGGGGATCCTTTCCCGTCTTTCTCTCTCGATGAATGTACAAGTGGACGAAGGACTGCGAGCCGCGTGTGCAGGTAGAGGAAGAGAACGACGGAAGGTAGACAGAGATGAGGAGACAAAGCGAGATGGAGAAGGAAGAAAGAGGTACGTAACGAGAGAGGCAGATGCATAGAGAGACGCGGAAGAGAGAAAGGCTTGAAATGGTAATCACGGAAAAAGGCAACGAATTATTTCCATCGACCCTACGGTCGAATGCACGCAGGCACGTACGTACGCACGCACGCACGCATGCACGCACGCACGCGGAATGCGCTCTCGCGTACGCGTAGCATGTGCCTGTGTGCGCGTTACGTTTCATCGCGGCACCCCTAACGGGTGGCTTACGGCCGTCAAAGGGATGCGCGTGTAGCTATGTGCATAATACCGTGCATCAACGTATGCACGTCGGCCCGTAGATGCGTCGAAGAGCGCGTTGGCTGCGGGAGCGTGAAACCTCGTGCGCGCGCCCGCGCGCTCATGTGTGTGCATATGTGTGCACGCGTCACCTTCGACGTGGCGTGAACGACGGCGGCGGTACAACGACCCGCGTCGCGGGTCGAAATTGCGAGATTGTTGCCGACGATCACCTCGATCCACCTTGGCATTTACATGCGAACGCGTCAAAATTGGCGATGTCAACGAGGACAGGCAATGGTGTATATGGAGAAGATCAGCCCGATATAGGAGAAAAATCGCGAGAACTGATTTACAGAATTTGTCTTTGTTCCTGTATTATATGTTTTAATCAGATTTTATCATTTTACATTAAATCGTGCAGATTTCAAATAATTTCGTCGTAGTTATGAAAGCAAAGTGAATTAACTTACACAAGTTTTTTTTTATCTATGCGAGGTCGTAGAAATTTAAAATTGAATAAATTTGGAAATTCCAGATGTTTTAAATTTCGAAATGTCTTGTTGGAACTGTTCTACCGTTTAGATAGTCAACGCTCGCTTTCATATTCATCTAACAAATGGCCAATTTAAATGACAAATAAAAATTTCTGTCACATACCACATTTTATTTGCAAGGTAACAAAAGTGTGTTCACTTATTCACTTAGATTATATTTTTATGTCTATCGCTGTTCTTCTAAAATAGTCTAAGAGATTTGACTTTTAAGGTAATCAAGGTATAAAGCAAAAAGTTTTATCAATCGTCACTGTTATTTAAGATTCGTCGACCTAATTTCTTCTCGCGTATTTAATCGGATAATCTTTCAGCCGTTAATTCCCCTTTTTTATCTAGACATCCACGAGTTCATCGTCACAATTCTGAGAGCGAAATTTCTGGGTAGATCGTCGGGCGGGAATTATCGCCGTTGTATTGGAGTTACATCTGCCGCGTTAACAAAATGTTTAACACCGGGGCGCAATATAATTCTCGTTGAGATACCGTTAATATTATTCAACGATTATGGAAATTTTAAGGTTTATGTACGTATGTGTATCTGCGATATCCACTCGCGGCGATATATAACCGCGAACTCCTGTACGTGCTGTTTAGAAGTCATTTTGATAACGACGTAATGAAATTAATAATTTAAACCGCGACACCGATTACTATTAAACAAATGTTTCGATGATATAAATTATAATGTGGACTTTGAAGCTTTTGCACACATATTATCGCGAATATAGTGCATGACGGTCGGAATCAATGAATAATTACGTTCTACGTAAAAGCTATTTAATAATCGTTTTAGTTTTTATAGTTTGTAGAATTGACAATCTCCACAGAATTTTATATTACGTAGATAAAAAGCTTTCAACATTTAATACTAAATAACTCAGTGATTATTTATTATTAATCAAGTTCATTAACCGACCAGTTCATTAACTGAAAGGTAAGAAATAATTAATAAAAATTAAATAAATAAGTTAATAAACTGACAATTAAATTACAGCATTGAAAAAAGACTCTTTGTAATTTATACGAAATATGGATTTCTGCCAAATGAATTTCTATTCTTTCTTGATAATATTTAGCACTAAATAACTTTTCAGATATCAGTAAACTAAATGAACTGACAATCAATGGAGGCTATTGAAAATATGAAATACATCTACTACGGTATGAATCGAATTTTCCATTCTGCGGTATCTCGAGCTTTCGATAGCATCTTAAATGCGAACAAGCTGGCTCCAGCTAACAGCTAATTTCGAACAGCCTCTGTTTGCGCTCTCGTTTATTCATTCATACCGGTACCACGGACCGGGGACTGCACGGATTGCCCCTTTTCGTGCCGCTTTTTCACTCTCGTTCCGTTTCCCCCGCCGTAATTTCCACGGCTTCTCCCCTTTTTCGAAGGGCTCCCTAGTCTACTCTTCGTGATCGCAAATAAGGGCGCATACACAACAGGCCACTTGACAGCTCCCACATCTGCGTATAAATGACAAGAAGCAGTCAATACGAACGAATAGGTCGATAAATTAGAAATTTCGAATTGTTCGTTAGAGTGGTTAAATGCTCGACTGCTGCCGACTCGACGTGAAAAGTTTCTTCAATTAAAATCAGTAAAGAGAGAAGAATTTAATTACTATTTACACAACTAAAGATTGATACTATGTCATTGATACTATTAAATCCGCAAACGGGTGCTGTTTCGGAATCGTTTGTACGTGTTTG
>NW_020211278.1:982749-1093727 GCF_003070985.1 Temnothorax curvispinosus | reverse complement strand
GTGTTTGTATCGCCGCTAGTTTCGTTTGTAGTTTTAAAGGGGTGATTAAATTCTGAAACTCTATCAACGAATTCACCGATCAAATTTAACACGTTGACTGCCATGGTGGTCATCTGTGACGGGCACCTACCTTCTCAATGATGGCCATGACGATGACTGGCGCTACCAAATTTTTTAAAACATTGTAAAAAATAAATATCATCTAATACAGAATTTTAGATGACACAGATAACTAGATAAAGTAAAAGTACGCCATGATATCAACATAATATTCATGAAGATACAGTTATTTAGTCATATTACTCAATATTTTATTATTTTACGATCATGATAATAAAAATTCTCCTGTGGCCCTCAGGATAAAATGTACTTAATTTGCGTGGCAGTTAACGTGTTGAAGATAAACAGATAAATACGATGTTAAATTTATTCTCTTTAAATATACGCTTAGGTACGCGCTTGTTTCATTGTAAATACGAAAAGTATGAGAAGAAGTACAACTCAAAGGCACAGAATTGTTTTGCTTCCTAATATCATGTCTAATATCTCTTTCAACACTCTATACACGATATAAAACCAACATTACGTAAAATTCACGCATCCCAGGCGCAGGTAACGACCTGTCCTTAATCGCAACACGCGGCCCATAATAGGACACGCGGATCCGGCCCAGTTCGCGGATCCCGCGACGCGGGGGATGACGTCTTCGTCGTTATCGCGGTAGTAGTCGCGGTATCCTTAAGTATCCGTAACCCCGATAATCGAGTCGTAACTGGCTGACGGACAAGCTCGATAGCGAATCGCGCGGAGCAATGCGGCGCCGCGCCGAGCCGCGCGCCATGCGTCTCGTACTTGCGGGCTCGTAAAGTCACGATCGTTGCGCAACGTGGTTACGAGCGCTAGCGCGTACAAGTGCAGGCGCGCGTTAAGCGTGCGTGCACATTCCGCACGCAGTGGCGGGGGCGGCACTCGGCCGCGGATTCAGTTATAATCTCGGAGGACTCGCGGAGGAGTCGCCGAATAAAACTCGAGGCCGCGTCGTCGCCGCGGTGTAACGGTGCCTTCCTCTCTCGGTCTGCCAATGTCGCTGGTATATACTGCGCGATCTCCCGCCACGCGCGCGTACACGGGAGTTACATTAGCCTCGGGCCCGGGATAGCGATACCGTATACCGTGTATAACGCCGTGGCGCGGCGAAGCCGCTCCGAGAGAGAGAGAGAGAGAGAGAGAGAGAGAGAGAGAGAGAGAGCAGCGCGGCGCGGCGCGGCGCGTTCGAGGTCCAGCTTTACTTTCCGGATGCCGCGACGCGGTATCGGAGCGCATGTCGAAGGTCTTCTAGCTAATGCGGTAATCGGCTTACTGTTTACTCGGGCTATCCGCCGCCGATCGGTCGAAGTGCACTGCTCATCGGGGGATTTCACGGACGTTTCCGATCTCCGTTCCGAGGAACCTCATTCTGAATATCCTTTTTCTTTATTCTCTCGTTAGGCTAGTACATCATAACCGATTGTAAATTGAAAACGCAGCTGCAGCGTTTCACGTGCTCGTTAAAAGTATTAAAAATATAATGACATAACGACTCTGTAATTGAAGTGTTTATGCGAAATAATATAAGGCTGCAATGTACGCGGTTACCGCGGGTAACCAAAGATCTTTAACTCGAGAAGAGTCTAAATGCCGAGGCTATTGACATTTTCAAGCCATTGACATTTAAAGTTCCTATTAAAAACTCTGGCAAAAAGACCCTTCAAGAAAATCTTATTCGATTCTACTGGGATTCTTAGTAATCGCGCAGCAAGAAGTGTGCTGCCAAGAAAAAGTTGGCTCCAAATTTTCGTGAAAGAATTTGCAGTATTTTTCAAAGTCATTCAATCGCGGTGCTCTTGAAATACATATTGCGTTACTTTGTCCGCCTACATTACTCGGCACGAGACGTCGCAAACAAGCGCAAGCGTACAGAAAAACGCGTTGTCGAACGTGGTTTCTCTCGACGTCCGGAATTTTTGCCTCAGTTCGTCACTACCAACGAGTACTCGCGCGTATCATCCGTCAGAGCGTTTGTGCGGAACGAGACAATTCGCATGGAAGCGACTTCGCGATGGACACGGTCGAGCATTATGAGGAATGCGACGTCTTACCGATGTGCTGCAGACAGACGGAACACGATCGAAATCTTGGCGTATCATCGACAGCCCGTCGCAATGATACTCAGCTCGATTTTCTAGTGCTCCTCTTTGTGTGTGGTCTCAAATTTTTACTCCGTCCTGGTGCAATCAATCGCGAACCAATGATCAGCCGATCAATATCAATGATATCGATACCGTTCGGAACGTATGATTCGATATGGATATACTTTCAGATGTTTTTAGAATATTATTTTTAAATATAATACACATTTTTATTGGTTTTGGGTAAATCTGTATACGATCCCGATCGCGAATCAATATGATATCTCAAATATCAGTCATGAATCAATATTTTATTATGTTTACACTAATTATAGTTTATTACTACTATTGTTAATAATGTAAAAATTATTATTTTAAATTTCTTACGCTACACAGCAAAAAAAGTGTCAAATCAAAACTCATATGCTCAAATTAACTATTCTTTCATATACGCAACAATCTATAATCTTTTTATAAGAATTTCAACTTTTTTTTCTTGGTTGAACATATAAAATGACTTCATTCAAGCAAATTCTTCGATTAACGCGATATAATCTCATTTCAAGATTTCCAAGTTAAAACTAAAAAATATTTTCAAAGAATATTCTTTTTCCCGTGTAGTTATCATATTTTAATGTCAAAAATGCATAATTAATAATCTGCAAATAAGCTGCAGCGTGTCGTGCACAATCTGTTACATCTATTTGCTAACAGCAACAGTTAAATGCGTGAAACAACATAATTTATAGTCGCGACTGTACCGCACGACTTACTATTATATTCATTCATCCATAGCGCTCGCGGTCCATCGCAATAATGCTTCTTTGGAATGCCTATTTTACTTGATGATCACGCGCAGCAAGCGCCGAAACGTCAAATTATCTATCATAGTTGCATGCGATTATTCAATTAATCGCATTACCATTTAGCTGAATTATGGTATGCGTCGATGAATCCGCAATCATTTACAAATTTACCTGCGAATTACCGTCGAAATGCAATTAATTGTTAGAATATCGCGATAAAATTAAATGAACATTTGCTTTTTGTCTCAGACAAAAGGTTTTATAGCGAGATTACCAACTTATCGCTTTTCTATCTCAAAGCAGTGGGTTTTTTTTATAGCAAATATCTGTATATTAGAAAAAAATGAAGAAATTCACAGAAGAATGGCAAATACCTCACGATACATATAACGAACGTATTTTGTGGTCGACACTATGAAATTTTCTCTTGAAAAGAGATGAAAACATAAGAGCTCTCTCTTAGAAAAAGTTACAAAGGCACCGATCTTTATTTCAAGCCAGATGAAAACGTGTAGCGCCAGATGAAAGTCTTTGATTTTGTGTATTATTTACGTATATTCTACAGTTTGAGAAGCCTATATCCTATGTAGCTTATGAAATGTAGGTATACAATATTATCTTGGAGGCCAAGAGCCATGTTTGGCGTTAAATACAGGGGGGGAATACATAATTACATTTTACGTGCAAAAGTGTTTTGCTAAATACGGGGCCAACCGCTCTCCTCCGTCCGGCGGATTTTTGAACGGCCGAGACGCGCGCATGATCGTCGGTACGTACGGGTCGACGTACGATTAATAAGAATCTCGATTCGCGCTCGTATACATGTATACGCGTACATTTGTACGTACGCTCCGATCCAGCTCTCGGTTCGAGCGCGATCGTGGGCACACCGAGGGCTTAATAATAAGACGCGCGTATACACACGGGCAACGATCGGCGGCGGCGTCGAGGGGCACCGCGAGGGAGGGGAAGGCCCTGCGGAGCCCATAAAGCAAGTCCCCGACTTATAGTCCCTCTCTTCCTCTCATCCTGCCCGTTCTCCTCGCCACGCCATGCCGATGCCATGCCGCGGCATTCCCGCGGGCCGAAAACGCGAGGCCAGTACCAGGGATCCAGTCCGAGAGGCAGCATCGTCCCTCCCTCCCGCGACCCCCGCCCGTTCCCTCTTCATCCTGCCGTCATTTCGTCGAGCCGTTCGCCAGGTTTGTGCCAGACCAGGCCAGGCTAGGCCAGGCTCGGCTCGTGGCCGTGTACCACCGCCCGTTCGTCTGTCCGTCCCCTCGCCCGACCGGCGTGGCGGCCGGTGCATTGCACCACGGCGCGGCGGCGTCGGTGCAGTGTGGTAGGGCACGAAAAAGTTTTGCGGGGTTTCAGGTATCTCTCGATAGTCGAGAATAAATGTGAGATTATACCGGACCGTGCCCGAGCTGTGGCACAATGTGGAAATGCATCTACTAATGGCGAGGCTCGCCTCGGGGCGGGAATTAATAAACGCGATGACGATCGCGTTCGGAATGGTGCTGCTGCGTAAGAATTGTCATGCATTAATATTTATACGATGGAAACGGTCGTTTGGGAAAGGGGAAAATTCTCTCTGAGCCAGTTGGATAACTAATGAACGGCGATTTATGAGCCGTGTCATTGATAATTGGCAAACGTAACATTTTTCAAATCGTTTGTGGCAATATTGGATTAAATGCCGGCGCGATTTAAAAAGCTTGGTATCAAGATCAGTCTTACATCAGTAATTTCAAGTTATAGTTAATTAATAAGGAATTAATACGATTATTATTCAATAATTTATTATTTATATACATTTAAATTGTTCTTATGTACTTGCATTTTAATATAAATTTTAGATTATGTAACACAAAATAACACGTACGAGGAATACGCAATTAACAAAGATAATGTTCGTTTAATTAAGCGATATTTAAAAATATTGAGACGAAAAAGTCAAGTACGAAAAAATATAGTTAATTTTTCTTAATAAGATAATTATGCGCGATTCGTGTACATAACGATACGCAAAAGGCCTTCGAAAACTGACCTACGCCAACAAAGCGGCCATCAGGCAGAGATTTCGGCCATCAGCGAGACCAGCACCTGCGTTCTCCATCGTCGAAGCTTACGCGCGCGGACTGTAGGCACGGCGAATTCTTCCGTGACTTTTGGCAGGCAGTGTACGGTGAGAGGAAAGGGGTCCGAGGGGGCAGACGGGTGCGGAGGGATGAGGGGAACGACGGTGTGCACCGCTGCCGGTCGTTGGGTGAGGTCAGTGTCGACCGTTCGCGAGTTGGACCGGGCCTCCGGTCCCCTCGTTGGGCCGGTGCCGACACGCCTGTGCACATACACACAGACAGACACAGGCGCGTACGCGAGCGCGCAGCTGCATCGTGCATCCGTGCCCACAGACACATCTCCGCGAATGCACTTTATGCGAGCGCGCGCGCGCGCGCAACCGGGCCCGTGCAATGTGTATGTGTGTGTAGTATGCGCGCACTCGCGCGTGCCCTGCGTGAGTGTGCGTGCGCGAGCGACACGCTCCCGGTTTCGCAGTGTGTTCGCCAGGAGAGGTGCATCGCCCTCCGTCGCTGCGTCAAGGCCAGCGAAAATACTCGCTCGCTCGGTTTGTTCGCTCGCCTCGTTCCCTCTTTCTCTCGCCACCGCGCCGCGCTCTTCGGGGCCCCTCTCTTCTCGCCCGTCGAGCCCCTTCGCCACGGCTCCGCGTTCCCTTTTCTCCATTTCAGTCACTCCGCCGAAAGGTCCCCTCCCTCGTGCCTCCGTACCCCCGTTCCTCCCGCGGGCGATCCTGCACTTCGACTGGCTTCGTCGTCGCTACCGCGAGAGAGAAGACTTCGGTGAAGAACGAATGTAGAGAGTCTCTAACGAGAGTCGTGATGTAACTAAATCTATGTTAAATTGTGCTTGATGCTACATTTCAGCATAAAAAGTCAGAAAATAGGATATTCTTCAATTTTTGTTTCTTCGAGTATTATTCATATAAAATGATGTATGTATCATTATTTAGACATATATATTATTTTATTCTAAAGATATAGCGCAAGAAATATGAAATGTACAAATGTCAATGAATATATTTATCGGTTTTACATTCTATATATATTTACGTTCCATATCTTTTTTCCGATTTCTCTTGAATAATCTCGCCGAAAAATTTTCCATAACAAAATTTCTTCCTTGCAGAATTGCTACAAATATGCCAGAACGGATTTTTGTGAGAAATATGACGAGAACAAGCAGAATTGGGCAAATTATTGACTCTTATTCGAGACTCTTAAAAAAAAAAAAAAAACGCGACAACATTGGTTTTAAGGACATTGGCGAACATATTCGTTCATATACAAAATGTAAGTGAAACGAGCATCGTCGATAGTTCGGCACGTTGCTTCGTTTGTTGCGACGCACGACGAAGATGGAATTAATTCGAAGCCCCCGAGCGCGGATTCTCGCGAACTGCATGAAGTACGAAGCTTTGTAGCGTCACGGCAGCGGTACGCATCGGCTCTCGGAGAAGTAGCGTGATAAACGGGAAAACGAGAGATTTTATTTGTGTAATGGTCTCCGCGGTTATATTGGACGCCACGAAAAAAAAATTAGGACCTTTCAGCGTATTTCCACGTAGATGCAATTTCGTGTGAAACATTTTTATATACATATACGTAAAAAATATAATCGCTTATAACTACAGGTATGTAATTTATTATTCACCTGATAGTTCGTGCACGCGTTCGTTATCTGCTTTCTGCCGCTACAGGCTACCTACTTCGAGCAAAATTAAATTCGTATCATTTTCACGGAATGCGCGCGTGAAGCTGCTTTCCCGCGCGATGCAGCAAAATTAATACGAAAATCGTGTACCTGTTCCATCTCCGCGCGGGCGTGACGCGGCGTGTACATTAGCCGTATCATTGTTGCACGTGCCTGCTGATCAAACACGCGTTTTCGGAGTTGATATGATTAAAAGAATTTATAGTAGCGATTGTGAACGCGCGATTGGTTATTCAGTAGTCGCGATGTCGAAGCAAATGTTCGGCAGACGCAAGAACACGCGCGCGGACGTTGACGTCACGCGTTGAACACCTTCTATTTGTCCTTTTGATAAGAGCGAATGACAGAAACGGGAGCAACGACACACGCGAGTTTCAGGTGTTGTCGTTACTTGCAATATCCTCCCACCGTCTGAGAGGACAATGTCTCATTTAAATTACGACCCATAAATTCCTTTCTAATTCTTAATTATATTTCTTCAGTTTAAGAGTAACTTAAATGTCAAGATGAGAGAGAGAGAGAGAGAGAGAGAGAGAGGGAGGGAGGAAAATCAAACGAATATGCGTATCGTGTGGAAGATCTTTATTTTTCATTTTCTTGATGCAACATGAAGAGAAGAATGTGTTGTTTTTCCCAACTTACAAATTCGATCGCTCGTCGTTACAAATTGCACGTAGCGTATTAAAAATAATTAGCGATAAGACCACATATGGACATCGAGGTGCACTCGAGCCGCTCTTTTGCGTTTCCTTCGCACTCGCGAAAAAGAAATGCCGTATAAGCACGCGCTCCTCCCGGAAAAGTGTGATTTCGCGATGCACGATGTAACGAGAAGCACATAAATATTGCATGGTCGCGCTGGAAAAGCCTCCAGTGCATCGGATTCAGGGCTTAATACATATTTCATAGACGACGCGCAACAAGTATATTCACCGCGCGAGCGCAAACGTATCAAATGATTATACACGGTCGCCGTTGTTCACGGCTCGCGAGGCCGCGCACGGCCTCTTCTGCGCGAAAATACAAGGCCCAGGACGTAACGAAGTTACAGGACTAAGGTACAAGGAACGCGAGGTAGCTGTGGCAATTTCACAGGGATGGATTTTTACATTTATGCAGGTCCGGCATATTCATTTCATATTCTGACGCGCGCACGAATACGAGCGTAAAAAAAATACCGACGAACTAAATAAACACGCACCTTAAATGCTTTCGAGATAAAAAAAACACTAAAAAAGATCGCTTTACAGCGATTTCGGGAATTTTCAGCATTCTCGTGTATTCCGATCTCTCCCAGCTGATCAATCGTGAAATTTATCATCGCGTCGGAAATGAATGAAACGATCACGAGATTCGCTGTAAAACTCAGCGGTTCTGGTGGCTGACGTGCTCGTTACGCCAGAGCTATCGTCCATCTAACGCAGCTACCGTGGAACAGGTGCTCCCCAGAATAGCTCGAATTATTGTGGAACATCAGGGATAACGAGTTGAAGCGATATCGTAGCCCTGCCGCACCGGTTAATAAGTGCGAAGTGTTTATGAGCGATAAGCCCCGCAAACTTAAAAGCTCGCTCGGCTGCGCGTTATAGATATCGTAAAATATTAACTCCCAACAAATTAATTAGTCATGCGTGAGGTATTGATGAACAACAAACTAATTAATTTCGAGCGCCCTGTATGAGGACGAATTAACTTGTGAATTTTCCGTTACTTCGATCTTTTAACAATGCTCGTTGTATCGTAACGATGAGTATTTGGAGCGTGAGACGAGCGTGATTCCTTTTTCGCGATCGCCGATCGAAAAATTGGTAAGAGGAATAAGGTAATGATTTTGCAGAAAGGTAGCAATTTTGGTTTACATACTCACGAAAGGAGAGTAACTTGTCTTGAGAAAATTCTATTGTATAAAGTGCCGTACAGTTTCTGTAGGTGAATAGAGGTTTCCTTTTCCAAAATATTAAGTTGGAATTATCAAGAAATTTTCGCATAAGGAAAATAGAGATATTGCAGATACGAGATGTTTTAACGGTATCATTTTGATCGATGGAATTAGCGTCATTATAAGGGCCAGTTGTTCCAATCAAAGCATGGCAAAGTAACTAATAGTTAAATCATAGGTGTGTCTTTGTTTTTCTTTTAAATTAAACAAAAATAGACATATGATTTGACTATTAGTTAGTTTACCAACAGATTGGAACAACTTGACCCTAAATTCTGTCTCTTATAAGACGTTTAACATTGAATACTAAAAAGTTGTTAACTTAGTTATCTTTCTTCAAGGTTTTCTTCAAAAGATGGCAAGAGAAGATCGATATAACATTCATCACGAGCCTGTTAAAATTAAAGCAAAAAATTCCAAGGCTCCGTGAATGCATACAATATACGTGACTTAAATAATTTCCAGCGTTGCGTAGTCGATCCCGTCCGCTGGTGCGGGGAGCTAAATCGACCGAAGCCCACGTTCGCGAAATTAAATAAACAGCGATGTTTATTGCGCTTTTACGAGACGGGCGAGACAAAAAGGATCCTCGGAGCGTAGGTTCGCGCTCGTGTTCGCACCGCGCTGTGCCGCTGGAATGGCGTTATGCAACGGCGGGTTTTTAGTGGGCCGTATAGTTGCGCCATTCGCATAGTCGTTCGCTTATAGTCGCCTCCGATCGCGCCACGCGCCGCCCGAGCCGGCAAGCGTAGGTCTAAACGTTTACGTCGCGTCGCGTCGCAGCGCCGGATTCCACGTTGCCGGTCCGCGTACAGGCGGTCGCCGCTATTGCGGCCGGACATCCGGAATTGGTTCGGATTATTACCAGAACTCTAGGTCTACTATTGCGCGGTGCCTGTTGCAATTTTCTCGAGAGAACGCTCGTAAATGACTGGTTGCATTTCCTATTTAGGTATCATTATGGGCGTTTATAGAGAACATCCCACGTGTTGGTCCATTTTGAATTGATCACCTTTTTCTTCTTTGCGTTACACGAAGACTCAATCAAATACTTTCGAAAGATCAGAAGATTCGAATGTCGCCACTGTTACAATAATAATATAGGATATCTCTTTTAGTTATTTCATTAAATCCTCTGTCGAATGTATATACATATGAACATAAAATTTTTAAATGCAAATTATTTTATACACTAAAAAATTTGGGTACTTCTTTCTCTGATTGAACCAACTTTCCCACGTTTAATTAAACTCGGAATCAAATCGATATTAAATCGGGAACCTAATTATATTATTACAAAAATCGCAATACAAATGCGCAATATTATCGCAATTGGGTGTCAATAAAAGGATCGCATGCCGGATAGCGCATACATCAGGCGTACCAGGCGTACCTACGACGGATGCGACTCGCACCGCGCGCCAAATTTAAGGCGTCGGCCTTGAGGAATGAGTTACCGCGGCCCACGGACGACAAAGTCCTCTCTTTGTCCTAAGTGCACGGTGCGATGCGATGGAACAGAGGGAACATTCTCGGTGCGGCCTCACGGTCGCAGCTGGTGCCAATTTGCCTGACCTTGTGCCGAGTTGGCGAGCAGCAACTTTTGACACGCGGGCAACGGAGCAGCGCGCCGCTACTCTCGGCGAGGAGCGCACCACATATATACGCACGCTGATGATAACCACGGGAAAACGGAATGTCAACGAACCCGCGTGCACCGAAATAGCGCGCGCGAGGACGTAAACGGCGAAACGGGGCATAATACGCGATGCAAACCTAAAATTACGGAGTCGTCGTGCGTGGCGATGGTGGTGGTGGTGGCGGCGGCGGCGAATGTTTGCGCGATTTACGAACGACATTGTTGCGAGAGAACGGTTTGAAAACGGAGATTGATCTGGCACCTTGTGATTTACGCGCCACTACAGAGTACATCGGTTATTTGATAACTCGCGACACGGCGAAATTGGTCGTCGTCATCGAGAAATCGGGAATCCGTCTCGTACGATATCCCTTCACGATACACGTGGGTGGATGGCGGTCCGAGGAATGCCGGCCGTAACTAGCGCAGTAGGTAGGCAGCGATAAATAAATAATTCCAATCGAACTTGTGATCCGGCGATAGGTGTGTACCTGACCAGCACAACTGCCCACGTATCCATATATTCTCACTGCACAGGTATTCCGCGTACAGTGACGCGTAGGCTGGTTCCAAAAGACACAATTCGCTTCTCTAAAGTGTTGCTGATTGTTAGATAATGCTGAAATTTTCATACTTAATATTTTTTAACACAATTTTGAATCTTTTATAGTTGTATGTATGGAAAACATACATATGGATGTATATTTCTCATGAAAATTGTGACGTTTCATTTTCGAGACGACGCGGCGAAGAGCATTGTTGCGATCTCTGAAGCGTATAACGGGCGACGGATTCATTTTCTAAACGACGCGTCTTCATTACAGGCGTGTGAAATTATCTCACGTCATTCGCGATGAACTGTTAATGTGAAACGCTTTTTCAATTGCGTAAAACTTGGTAGAGAAATACCGAAGTACTTTGCATAGGTACCTATAAACAAGTTTTAAGGCTCCTGGATGGTCAGCCGAGAACTCTGCGTTGACGGTGGCGCCGCCACTCTCTCCTCTCACTCTCTCCAATGGAGAATTCTGTCTTGTGACATGTTGACAACCTATTTTGTCGTCCTTGCTATTTCTTTATTACTCGCTCTGTGCTTGTGCTCTAACGTTTAACGTATTCGTGAAAATCGTAAAATTGACCGAAAAGTAAGATTTGCATGCGGAAGTAACGTTTTCACCTCCTTTCGATAGTCGTTAAACGGCTGTTTTTCCCGTATGTTTAGGCTTTGTTTTATGGCTGTTTGTTTATTGTCGAGGGAAAAGGGTAGTTTTCGGTCAATTTCGGAAGTGTTCTGAAACGATCTATAGTGATGTTTTATTGAAATGTCTCTTTATTTGAAAATGGTACGGACGACAAAATTGGGTGTTTTCCTCGCCTCAATAGTGAAAATTCAATATGGCCGCGGTGACCATCCAGGAGCCTTAAGCCGAAAGCTCGATGTTGTTTCTTTCAATCAGAATATCTTTTCATCTATAACGATAAGCAGGGATAACTATCCATATGTTCTCGCAATTTCCGAGGTCACTCGTGCAATACTGTAGCGAAGGCGCATGAATTATTAAGAGAACTCGGACGATCTTATCTGGCCGTACACGTAAACGTGCTCGAGTCGCGTGAATCGCGCGAAAATGCGCACTTTAGTTTCTATCGAGGTGACATGGGCTGTCGAGTCTGACGAAAACGTGTTCATATTTCCTTCTTTTTTTTTCACGTTATTACAATTCGGCAATTCTTTTGGTTGTTGAAGAAATGTTAAGCGCACCGGTACACACACGACAAGGCTTCGCATTTCGTTATCTAATTACTAGACTGAAAATACAAAATCTCGCATTGAAATAAACTGAATGCTGAACAAGAAATCAATAAGAAACTTTAATTTATGTTTTAATTATTAAAATATTTCTATTTTATAGGAACTTAAAATTTAACCGATACATTTGTATACGTGAAAAAGGAAACTCACAAATGGATGAGAAATATTCCTATGTAATAATGTCGCTATATAATAACTGTAGCTGTAAAACGAGATCGTGGAGAATTATTCGAAGATAATCTCCCCGATGGCGCTGATAATAACCATCAATCATGGTCTGTTAGACACGAAATGTATCATTTCGTTCGCCCGATAAATGCGTATTCAAACAGGTCTATCGCACATTCGCCGTTGCGGCACTTGATGCGGCGCGCGATTTCACGACACGACACTCTCAAGAGTTAAGGATAAAAGTCGTAAACGCGCGTATTGCCGCATAGATAATTTCACGTAGACGTAGAGAAGGTGAAACTACATTCGCCTAATGCCGTTGCGCCTCGTATTGTCCGCGCCGCGACGCCCACCCGGGTCCGCTTATAAATCCCCGCAACGGGCGCGTGCTTAATCCGCGTCCGTGCGTGCGTATGCGTCCGTATATATGCGACACGTTCTCGCGACAATGCGCCTCGCCGCGAATGCGCGGATTTATCGGCGATGCTGAGACAATGCGCGCCGAGATAGGGCAGCTCTATTAGGATCGCACCGAATTCCCGTGAAAGGCACTTAGCTTTCGGCATTGTTGCCGGGTTAACGATTCACGCCGCGGCGATATCAGCTTATACACGACTAAGCGGAAGAATGAATACCGATCGAGAGCGCCCGCAATTTTAACGAGGAACTAACGATAAATATCCGCACATAAAGATAGGAGATAGTGGACGTCCTACAGAAATGTAATAGAGAAGAATCTTCACAGCATTAATTAACTCTTAACTAGCCGCGTATATTAAATGTACGTAAGTCCTCGCGTGACACTCGAGGTATTAAACTGATATCTTTCATTACATTAGGACGATCCTTTAGGAGCTGAATACATAATTTAGGCATTTAAAATTGTACACGGAAAAAAATGAAGTTGCTTCAATTAAACGTCAACGTCACGGGCTGCCACAAGCATAAATAGTTAATTTAATTGGATATTATTGGACCAAATATTTAAATTATTAAAACAATTATCTGATGTTTTTTGTTCATTAATATTGATGTTGCATCAATAAATTTTATCTCGATAACATTGATGCTGTTAACACAAAAAATGATGCTGTTGATACATTTTTTTCCATGTAGGTACAATTATCCTCTTTTTGTATTCGATCTCGAAAAAAAACATATCTTTTCAGATTAGATTGCTTTCCCAAGGGTATTGCGTCAAGTGCAATATTAGTAGTTTAGATATAAGTACTTCAAGTGACCGGACATGAGTCAGCAATACATTAAAACACGGTCGAGAAGGCACACGGGCTAATAATCTGGCTGACGTATATCGAGCAATAGTTGCTGCCGGCGTATCGTGCGGGCTTCGGTTTCGCAAACGCATGTATATCACGTTGCCCGATAATTCTTGGGTGGCGGCGAAGAATCTCCCAGGGCCCACGGGAAGGGATGAGGGGATCACGGCGCTGTGGGCAAAGAACGAAAGGAAAAAGAAGACACCGGAGAGACCGTAAGAGACGAAAACGTACGGCGAAGGATCTCGATTCACAGCGGAGTTCGAGGTCGGGCCTTGTTTACCTACCTACCTACCTACCCTACCGAATGCTCCGCCGGCTTTTGGGTCCGCCTACGACCTTCGCGGCGGGCTGAGTTAAGGACGGTCTCGATTTCGTTTTATTAACATTTAGCTCCGACAAACATTCGGTAAGGAGGGATCGACCTCCCCCGAGGTCGAGCTGGCGGGACAGCACGGGTCCGAATACTCCGAAAGACCACGACGCGCGCTTCCATCGAGAATCTGGGAGGATTGAGATGCTCCTCACGATTAAACGTAAAGAGCGATTTGCAAGATTGGCGATTCTTTCACTTCCACTAACACGCTAAATTAATGAAATAAAGAACGATTCTATCTTAATTTTTATATTTTATACATCGTGACTTTTGACCGCGTTTGTCTTATGATTAAAATAATCATAAGGCAAACTTTAGAGCTCTGTTAAGCTCTCTTAATTCTCTAACATTAAAAACATTTGAAACATTGATGACAAGAAAAATTATTCATAGATAAGGTGTCAGAAATTGCATCCGATAATAAATTCCGTAAAACGAGTTTCTTTGAAGATATTGCGTGATTATCAGGCACTGATTAAATAATGACGTAAACGTATTTTTACATCTTGTCAGATGTTATATAAGTAGGTTACTTCGAACTATTAAATCGCACCAAGTAGCAACATGTTTAATTTTCCGCTAATATATAATTGGTAAATTCTAGCCGTATCTGAAAATTCAGGTATTGTGAATATAATAGGACATATTATTTTATTGTATTATTTCTTGAAATTATAATTATTTTTTGAACTTAAACAGCTTGAAACGTACTATTAATTGGCCCAAATCTTTATCATCTGATACGATGATAATAACAAATCTGATATGATAATAATAACGACTAACAAACCATTTATCTATTTGATGTCCTATTTGATCTTTATATTCGACATTTTATTTTACAATTTATTTAAATGGATGTCATAAAACTTAAAAAAACACTCTGCCATATTTAGCTTACAATTTTAAAACAGAGTCTTGGGGCTTTTCGAGCCACAATGCATCAGGCCTCAGGGATCGATGCTTCTCTCCATAGCTATTTGAGTATGCTAACGAGAAAGCTACGCCGGTAATAATAGTAATATTATTACTTGGCGTCGGTGTGGAGGAGCGAGGAGTACACGGAGGACATGAAAACCGGGGCGCGGTTGTAACATCTGCTTTAAACGCGTAACTCGCCGCGCGATTATCAGTAATGTTGATGCGACCGGTGCCGTAATGGCACGCGGTTTGTGCTTTCGTGGAAACGGTTAGTCCTGCAAGTTTAATACGGCATCGTCGAACGTCGGTTTTCAATATTTCTCTTCTCGAGTCACAACAAAATATATAAAACAAAGTAGATAAAATATACATATCTGGTTCACTGTAAACGATGTCATCATACACAATGCAAACATTATTAATTTTAATAAGCGCTTTAATTAAAAATTAGTACTATCTTTATTTAAGAATGGTAGTGTTGCTATTTATATGAGAGAGAAAAAATAATTACGTTACTTTATAGATGTATACATATATATAGATGAAAATATTCCTTGAAAATAGAGAGGATAAAAGATTTAAAAGAATAATAATAACTTTAATACTGTTATATAGAAATGAACACAAATGAAAACTAGTGACTTACTGGTATTACCAAAATTAGTGATTTGCTAATGTTCTTATTCTATATATTTCATGTTCCTCTTATTCTATGTAATTTGCCATTATGCCTCGCATTACACGTTTCATTCTGCCTCGATTATGATGAGGAGCATATGATAAGCATCGAGAACGGAAAGCGGCTTCGCGTATCGATTGCACACGTTGTATTCTGGCCTTATCTCGGAGTGCGAAATTAAAGTCAAGGCCCGGCGCCGGCGTTTTCGTTTCCATGCACCGAAAAATGGGTCGCCAGCATAATGTATGCGCTGACTGAAATTTTCAGACCGCGCGACATCGCGCGGAGCGGGTCATGGAGCTATTCACGGAATTGTTCGCCATTGAATAAGCGCTACTCCCCTAAATATTCATTACGACAGTTTACGTTAAAATTAGCTCGGCGTGAAATTAATTCAGTTTCATTCTCCCGAAGTGATTTATACAGACTGTCGGCAAGGCGAAATTTGGAATCGTCTGCAATTGTCTTGTCACTTGTTAACAAACACGTTAAATATATATATAACGGGCTATTAAATTACAATATTTAGAATGTTTAAAATGTTTAATATATTTAAAATGTTTAATATACATAACAATATACAATATATGCAATAAAAACTGACGTTCACGCAATCTATTTGGTTGATTGTTTACGTAAGTTACTCGCGACGGAATTGAATTCTGTCGTGCAGGACGACGTTTAATCTCGAAAGAAGTCGCGAATTTCATGATCGACATCACTCTCCACGACGCGGAGGAAAGTTCCGAAGCGAATTGATGGATCGAGGTAAAAAGCGCTTTATGCTCAACATCGACCGGCTCCGCGGGACTCATTTCGAGCTCGTTCGTGACACTTTTCTAGCTGTTGTGAAGTCCGCGAGCGAGCTTATTCGCGAATTAACCGCGAATCGATAAAGTGAAACGTGTCTGGCGTCCACTGTTACGCCCGCGCCCGTATCGTCGTTCGTATTTTTCGTCATAGCGCGGGTTGTTTTTCGCCGCGTGCTTGCCTCCGCGCATTTATGAGCATCTCATGTGTACCATGGAAAAACATGATGACGCCTATAGTGTCGGCATTTCGGATTGGTGTAACGCGAAGCAACGTGCGTCTGGCAAAACATCGAATATGGTGTTTCTTCGTTTGAATTTATTTCGCGTTGTGAATTATTCAGGACAACAAGCTGTAATCCTGATGTTGACTTCCGAATATTTTTTTCAAAATATTTTACGTCAATATTTTGCGAGCCTCGTAATCCTTGAACTTCATAAAACGTGTATGCGTTACCTATTTTACCATTAATCTGTAAAATGAAGCAATTATAATATAATTAAGCGCCATGATTATATCCTTTGGAAAGCACATTTTAAAGTTCGGAAAGAAAAAAAAACGTACTTGTTATACGAACAAGCTGCCGTGGTTTATTGGATGACACCGCGCGATAACGTGAAAGTATTTTATTCGCGCCGGTGACGCCAGTATAGCGGCGACATGCGGGCTGTACACTTTTTTTCCTCTTTCGTCGACATGGTAATAACGAAATTAGTTTCTGGCAATATATTATCGAAAATCCGGTAATGCGTTTCGAAAGCGAGCGAGGTTCGACGAAAATGCTTTTTCAATTATTTTCGCGTGGCGTGGAGTGCGTTCCACGTCATCGGTGAAATAAAATTTTGTCATCTAACTGGGTAGTGTGTCATCGGTCGAGGCTCGAATCACCGAGCGGTCATTGCACTGTCGGTGGCTCTGTCAATGAAGCGGTCCGAGTGTGCTCTAATTTCGATCAATTAATAAGAGACCGTGGCTGCCCGCCCAGGAAGAAGGGACTACGTTCCTTCTTCTAAGATTGAGTGAAATATGCGACGTGCAAAGATCGTTCAAGAAAATGGATGTTTAATATTAAAAGATAATTCATTATTAGAGAAAAATCGCGAGTTTAAAAAAATGTCTTTCATTGTTAATCCAATACAGAATATTAAATTAGTCATATTATATTATATTCGTATTAGTTTTTAAATTATATAATTGCATAATGTTTTAATTAGTCTACATTACTATATCATCTCATTTATTTTTCACATGCAAAGTTTTCTAAAATTTAATGTAGTCTACAAAATATAACATTAATTAATTAGTATGAATATAATATCAAGCCGGTAATATATCTATATCACGTTTTATTAAATTTTTAAATGTCAATTTTTGGCACGTGCCGTATAATTTGTATAACGACTGCAGCATTCACACAATTTGTCGCTTATTGAGCCGTACAATTTATTTGACCTACAAACACGATACGATGCGGATAAAAGTTCGCGCGGACGACTGGAATCCACAGCCAGATATTCCCAATGTGATTTACGCCAAAGTCAATACACGAATGTGTCGCGGTGCTGCATTTAAATTCCATTATGTTAATGATATCGTGCAACTTTATTTTAAGATCTAAAAGAAACAATAATATATAGAGAATATAACAACAGTCAATAATGTTCACTCAAAATAATCATATTAATTTTTATTGCGAGTGTTAAATAGTTATTTAACAATAATGATATTGCTGATTCGAGTTTATATTTAAAGAATATATAGAATATATACAATAACTTAAAGAATAGAATCATTATTTCACTAATAAATTTAAAATAGGCATATTTTTCTTGTTAAAGATCCGTCAATCGATCTCGAAAAGATTTGCAGTTTTTATTAATGCCGAACGGAAGTAAAGAGAGAGCTTAAGGCAGAAGAAGGTCCGCCGAATTTTTATCCGCGTCGCGTCGTGTTTGTACGAAACGTCGATAACTCTCGCTATCGATCGTCCCACCGGATGTAGTCTTATAAGCCTTTTAGATTACGTGGTTCCCCTCGTTGCGTTGCACCGAATGCACCAGCCTTCCTCCCCTGTCCCCCATTCCCCCCCACCCACCCTATTTTGCCCTAACGATTTATCAACCTCATCTCTCTCTCTCTCTCTCTTTACCTCTCGTCTGCCTCCCCCTCCCTGGCTCTCCCCCGCGTGGGTTTTAACGCCGTTTTGCAATTTCAACCTCATTTTTGCGCATCGCTATCGCCCCAAGCAAACAGCGATAATACGAGCCGACCTTATCAGACCGTGGTGCTTATCAACGTGTGCATATTTTTTCAGGCCATTCAGTCATTTTCGCAAGAACCCGCGCGTTGCATCGCGCCTTTGTACGATCACGCGCAAAAGTGTGAGAACTGTCGCAACGCCATTTCGACGCGATGATCCGCATCTTTATTTTTTCTGTCTTTCTCTCCCCCTCCTCTCTCTTTCTCGTAATGAGTTCAATGATTTTTTCCGGTGTCATTCCGCGTTACGTGTTGCTTGTAAATTCATTCAAGGTCGAATTCAACCACATCGACCGATAAGAAGATGCCTTGAAACTCTCGCTTTTTTCAAATCAAATATAAGTTTTTCGATTGTTTTCGATATCGGTTTTTCTTTTCGGACGGTAGAAGTTAAAAGCGCTTTTAGATATTTTTGTGACGATGTTAATTGGAAGCTAATTAGAAAAAATACAAATAATATACCGTACATTTACAAACCACATTGATCAAAACTGTTCACAAGAACATTCGTAAAGTTAAACTGGGATTATTACTATTACTGTAGTGCGAACACGACGTTCGCCAACAGGTGGTCCCCCATAATATGCACAAATCGATTTTACTGAAACGTGACATAACAAATTTATACGATCCTGTTTGCGTCGAGGCTGATTAGTCGATGAATTCAAATTTTGCATTAGTAATTATGTGCTTCGTCTTAATCATGCTAATGTAGCCGGTAAATGACACACAAATATTTGCAAATGCATACAAATATAAATATTTGTATTTACAAGATTGCAAATACGACAAATACGTATAATTTCGGCTATTAATATCATCATCATCGGAAAATTGTTGCGTTTATCTCTTATTGGATTTCAATTATTTCGTTTGACGTACCTCGCGGGAGACGGAATCGGTGAATCACCCGTAGGGATTTTTACATCGGATAAAGAAGTCTTACACGCGATTTTAACTGGCAATTTTGGGAACCAAAAAGCATGACATTCCGCGCGCCTGCGTTTGGCACAAAGAGATCATATATGCTCGTTGGTGGCGATGGCGGGCAAAGGCAACATGTTGCACACATAGCGGTAGTATCGTTTTCACTTTGAGCGTGGTCCGCTGAAAACCGTCGAATTATACGCGACCGTTTCTCCCAGCGACTTGGCGACGAGCTTGGCGATTAGATTTCTACTAGAAAATGTTACATTATGCCAATTTGTCGCGCTTCCTTTCTTAACGAGAATTTTTTTTCTCGCAGGCGCCGAGAGATTTTCTCGGTTACGCGCGCGCACGACCGTCTTTAGTATCCACCGGCGTTTCTTCCATTTTAATGGTACTTATAAAACGTAGCGTGTAGAAAGAAAGAAAGAGAGAGAGATAAAGATGGAGACGCATTTCTCAGCCTGCCGCCACCGACTTATTGCACCGGCAGCAACCTGTTCCGGTAATGCTAGTCGTTTGTACTTCGTATAAAGACGCAAACGAGCATTTACGAGTGAAAGTAACTTACGAACCTCCGTGCTTTTGAGGCTTCCTACACCGCTAACCTGAAATTTCGTGCGCTCGCGAAATCGTTCACCTGCTTACCGGCCTCGCTCGCGGATCTCCTCCTTTCCCCTTAAATTTCCTGTAATGATACGCGCAGTTTGCGTCGCAAGCCGTTAAAAGTTACGCACCGCTTCGTTATACGCGCACTTCTCGCGCGCTCTCTGCTTTTTCTATTTCTCATTGCACGGTCAGCGCGGTGATAATTCGAGCTTCTCCTTTCTCCCTTTCTCGCGTATTAACATTAAGACGAGATTATTGTCGGGTTTGAACGTACGCGCTGATGAGCGCGAAAGCGCTCAGGACGATTATGAAAAATGCGTATTGCCTTTGTATACGTCGTAGTTAACAGTTACATCGACAGTTACGCGATGTTATCTACGCTCTGACACATAATTCAATCAATTCGTTCTTGCGTAGGAGCTATAATCCGGCGAGTGAGCAATATAACATACGTAAACGAGTGTAAAAAAATCAGCAGGTTTTATTGTATCTTATGTGTGTATTGAGAATATCCAATTTTTTCCTAGCAAAGGTTCAGAGTATCTGTGAAGTCTTTCAGCTTACTTGAGTTCATCATCGATTATCACAGATAAGTTCTAATTAACGAATGGTTTAACTTTCCTGAGATGTAAAAGGTCTAAAACTTGCGGATTAATTCTTTTGTAGGCATTATATAATAAAATTGTTTTTTTTTTTATATTTACATTTATGTTTACATAATATTTTTATATTTTAATTATTTTTAATGTAGAACGTACAGGGGTTAAATTTCAGATTTTTTAGGAAATAAAATTTCCGCTTTTACTTATCTGTTTACCTAAATTATTTAATATATTGTAATACGTATTACAGCATAAAGGTTTTATTTAAGTTTAGAGACAAATGCACTCTCGAAAGATTGATATCAATTTGACAAACCTTTAGCTGTATTATCAGTTTTCTTTATTAAGACAGATAAGCTCTTTATCTGTTGTAAGAATTGATATCGTTAAATCCACGTGTTATCAATGCAATCTCGCGTCGCTGTTGCGTTTGCGAATAAGAAAATTCGCGAAGCGAAGGACAAGTTAATATTACGATTGACGCACGTATACAAAATCATATCATACATCACGCATCACCTTGGAAACTGTTTTCGATTGAGCAACCGTTGATTCGATCTTACTTTTTCACACATATGAACAATAAATTGTAATGCTAATTAAAAATAAAGTCATCACTTATATTCACAATTCCCAAGGAAATACACGCGTCGTCCGTGAAGGATGAGGTAGCAGCTGAAGTTGTTAATCGAGCATCCCTCGCGGCCGCGTCTCTCCATCGCGATACACATATTTTTTTCTCGCGGTTTGTTTCACCCGTCATCGTCGTTCTTCTCCTCCGTCGGAGCAAATCGCTACGTCCCTGCGGACACCGCTGATCTCATGAAAACTTAGGTTTTACGTAATAAGATGGACGCGCCAGTTTCCGTGTGCCTTTCACGCGGCAAGGCCGCAGAAGCACGCCGAGTCGCCGTGGGATCGTAAGGGCGCGTTTACGCGCGCCCGATTCCGCGTGTAAGTGCCCCTACGTGGCCGCTAGACGTAGAGCGTGTATACCTACGTGTGTGTGCGTGTACATGCGTATGCACGTACACACAGACGTGGCCGATGCAAAATGCCGCACGTAGGTAGATGTCTCAGTGTCTCCCAACTCAACTTCGATCGAGCCTGGTGTTTCTGGCAACAGCGTAAATACGAAATTTTCAGACGTTGATAGAAGCTATACGCGGGACATGAGAATGTAGAGTTGCAGCGTGAGTAAAAACAATGTACGACTCCGAGATCGATAGAATGAATCAGAATTGCGCAAATTGCGACGTGGCGCGGGGATAATGATACCGGCGATCGTGACGATCGTATTATATATCTGGTAATAATCGTTGCCGCGCTGATCCCGCAAGAATAATAACTCGTTCCGTAAGAATGGCGGACACAGGCGCGCGCGATGCAATAACAACACTGCAAGCTCGATACCGTTACGCGAAAGTGATTCTTCGCCGCTATTGCCATCGATTACGTCGCAGAAGTGTTACAGATCGCGAATCAGTATTCACGTTGCGTGTGTATAACGCTAAATGCCATTGTCTGATTCCTATCTCGTATTGACATTGTATGTATTTAGCGATGCTAATACAAATATAGCGCTAATAAACTATAATGCTAGGAACTATAATGCTAATGGTATAGGAACGAGTCTTCGAAGCAATTACATGATCGATGATCGACGAGAGAATGCAAATAAAATTTTGGAGTACGATAAATCAAAATACAGCAAGATCTAATTGCATCATTTTGCTTGGCTATCTATACAAATCTGTGATCGACGAAACAGTTAAAGTTAAACAGTTGGACGATCGCCGAAAATTCCAGCGCGTTGCCGCGAAAAGAAAACGAGGAAAAAAAGTGTTGGGAAACTCTGGCCGCAACGATCCCGATCTGTGTTGGTTCCACGAGCAGAGACCATGAACCGATCGTGGGAGCCTGCACAGCTGAACGTTAGACATATACCGAAGCTAAGAAATGCCTAAGAGCACCGGCTCGTTTCTTCTATCTTTCTCTTTCTCTCTCTCTCTCTCTTCTTCTCTCTTTCTCTCCCTTTCCCCCTTCTTTGCTTCATCCTCTTTTTCTCTCTCACTATCTTTTACTCTGTTTTTCGTTTATTCCGTCTCCGTCTGACTTTACAGTTTTACTCGTTCCTGTCCTTAGACTTCTTCCGTCGACATCGACAGTCGCGTTTTCAGATCAAAACCTCTTACTTTCATACCGATGCACCCTATTTGCTCGTGTCTGGAACCTGGCGAACCGATTACGCAGATCGGATTGTACGGCTATACGATGGAAGCGGCTTCGGTGCACGTGCTCGGAAATCCTACCGGGGAATCGAAATATTGCCATCTTTAGCTGTTCAAACTGTGTTGCATATCTCTTAACGATACTGACGCGCTATGTCTTGATTCGATCTGCAGCATTGCATCGATATCTTTTTGGACTTTGTCGTCCGGCAAAAATTACTGGATTAGGAAAGACCACGTAGGATGCGCTACCAATGCGAGAAACTTTAACCATCTAACCAATTCTTGGAAATTATAATTATTTATTACAATACATTATTACCACACACACACAGAGAAAGAGAGAGAAAGAAAGAGAAGGAGATAGAGAGAGAGAAGGAGAATAAAGAGATAGAGATATACGGCGTCTTTCTGCTGTCTTCGAAAGATTATAGAGATTTCCCAATGAATTTTAATTTCCTGGTTAGCTAAGACTAATTTTGTTTATAAGATATGCTATGACATTTGCCGCACACATATGTGATTCACGATATTTAATAATTTTATACGGCCGTGACATCCTCTCTCCAATTATATTATCGCCTTGCACGAATACATGGGAAAATCTTTAATATCGCGTGCGTGATTCCTTTATCCTTTAGTGCCACGATGTCATTCTACCGAGACGAATGTCCTCTCTCTTTCTCTCTCTCCTTGTATACGATGATTTACCACCGTAGATAAATATTTATATATAAGTTCCCTATAAATTACCGTCTTGCGGCATTTACACATCATATACATACTCGTATTTCTCTGAATTTATGTCTAATAAGTTCGACACACTCGTGAAAATGATACTGACCTAGCGAGCCAGAATCATGAAAATACTCCAGAGTGCAAAGGTCCAACAGCTTTCGCTTTCGTGGAAGGACGTATGCGTATCATGGTATTACATTAAAGTCGTAAATGTAAGGCAGAAATTTATTGCAGTCGTCGTTGCGTTGCTAATGGCGCGGTGCAAGGTATAAACGATTTCGCGATCGAGACTTTGTCCCGTCGATCTTTCGTATCATTAATTTACAACACGCTGCGCTTAATGCGCGCGAGTTGTAGAAATCACGCGACGTCTCTCAAACTTACCACACGCGGACACATGCAGGAGATATAAAGCGCATATCGCGCGCGCGCGCCCGCGACAGTGAGATTTATTCATAGCGGAAAGGTTAATCGCGAGCGCGCAGGATCGTGCGTTGGGTTGACCCCTGACACCGTGTTTCGTCGCAGTAGTTCTTACAGCGTTATAAATGACTTGAAAGTTTTCGATTAACGTTATAACAGAACTATACTGTCACGCCGTGCCGGCCACACGCTTGGCGTAGCGTCAAGTTGGAGTGGTGTAAAATGGAAGATTGCGGTGTCAACTACGACGTTGTGCTATCAGCTATTCCGAGAAATCATATAAATAAAGAGAAAAATGATGTTGCTAAAAGCAACAAGGGATCGATTTCCCGCGGTACGCGCGCGGAGATTCGTCTAGTTTCTAATGCGATTTACGCGGTTTAAACCGCCGATCAAGGCGAAGCGAAACGTTAGGAACGGTGGATGCAGATTCCCCGGGCATTCTCAGGCTACCTTGAAGGATCTCTATGCCGAGGAAACGGTCCCTTGACTTTTCGTCCGAGCCGCTGATTCCTTCGTGAACGAACGATCGAACGAACGCCTCTTACTTTCGTGCCGATCGCACGGCACGGCGATATCCATTCACGTTTCCATTCACCGGCTGTCAGGAGTTACGATGTTAACTCTTTCATCGACGATTACGTTATTAACACTTGCCAGCGAGGCTTGCATCGCGGCGTTCAAGTGCAATAAGAACTTTGCTACGTTTGCCGCTGTTTTCTTTCGAAATATTTTTCGTTGAGTTTCAGAAAAAGACTGTACGAAGAGTACCAGTTGAAAAGAACTCTTATCTAGAGATGTCAATGGAAAATTTGCGGTAAATGAATGCAATGAATTGTAGATCCTCCGAAAATATTGTGATATTTTATAAAAGTTTTGTAACAAATTACAATTTACGTAACAAGTAGGAAATTAGAAGACGATTAGAAAATGTTCCTTGATTATAAATATGCATAATAGTCTATCGTTTATTCATTACAGAGTCTTTTATAAACTGCAATTGATTTCTTTTTTTGGTAAAAGTGCGAATGTTATCTTCTTAATCTCATGTTCCGATCCGCACATTGTCACCTGTTTCAATTTACTCCAGTGGCCAGAAAGCGATCACTCTTCTTCCCAATCACGTTTTCGAGAACGTCAATTTTTAGATCTAATTCGATTCGTCCCTCAGAGCTCTGTTCGCCATTACTATTCGCAATTATCTACTCTTCAAACGTGCCATTGTTCACCGGTCGCCATTGAGCTTCGGTATCCCACGAGATGGGCAGAGATAGGCATAGATGGGCAGGAGCCACAGGCCAGGCGTCGTCGTCCCGCCCGCGTTTCGGATTATCCCGACAGAGACCTTTCTCTCTCGAGCGCGAGCAGCGCGGACACGACGAGCCGTGCCGCGCCGATCGAACGCCAGCCTTCAGCAGTGATTTTTACGATCGATCGCGAGGAATGCCGGCCGTAAATCGAACGTCGCGCGTACTCTACGAGCCTCCGATCAAACGATAGGCCGCGTGACGTGGACGAAGCCTTCCGCGGAAAATCTGCACATTGCGCCGGAAAAAAGCGGAACGATGGTATAACAGCGGGCTACCCGCTTGCACCCACCAATCTGTTTGCAAATCGCTTAATGAACTATTGGCAAGACGAAATGTCGGACGCGTGTGTTAACGAGAATATCGTTATTCGATTTCGTGGACTTCGCGCCGCATCCGCGATAAGTCGTTCACGCGCAATAGTCATAGAAATGATAAAAAAAAATTCGTTAAATTATTTATTAAATCGGAAAAAGATATTTCTGTTATTGTGTAAATAGCAAAAATTAGTGAGAATATCCCGGCTAGTACGCGACTATTTATACGACATAATAACAGTTTCACAAGATACACTTTTATTCTTTTATATTTTTAAAATCACGCTTTTTATGGTTTTTATATAGCGTGTTTAGGTATATAATAAAGATAAAGATATATATTATATGTTTCAGTATGACACAGATTTTATATTTTTTAATTTTAAGGTCAACGAAACGCGTGTAAACTCGACTGACCGATTCCGTATTACGCGCACAAATCACTTAATAAACTGTCGGTAGCGACGGTAGCGTGCGGATAGTAATGATACCGGTCGGGGAGCGGATCATGTGTACTCGAGTATCATAACGTCAACGGAATTTACGCATGTAACCGTTTTGTGGTGTGTGCGAACGTTACCTATTCCGCACCTGCGCCGCGTGTCCGATGCGATGGATCGATCGCCAGGACAGAGGGAACCGATATTTCCTGCGATATTACGATCGAGATATGCCTCGGTGGCGCGCGTTAATGGATTGACGACGGGCTAATTCAGTCGTGTCTCCGTGTGATTAGTCCGATTTTGCCGAAACCGATCCACCCGCGCTGCGCTGTGGTGCATGGACGCCCAAACTGGACATACATATTCGTCGCTTTATGATCTGAGATAACGATCTTTCGAAATCCTATGTGGGATAGCAGGTATTAAGTTATTAGTATTTACTAGGAATGAAATAGGTATCCAGGAGTATCTACGGATCAAACTGTAAGTACTCCGATGTATAAATGTTGGCGGGATTAAATTCGGACCAAGTATATTTGAAACTCATGCTAACACATCGAGAAATAATATTATTGCGTTCCTCTATCTCTCGTTCGGATCGTAACAAATCTCTGCGGCTAGTACATCCTCGAATAAATATCATTCTCGCATAAACAACATCATTCCTCTCTATAAAACCGTTGCGCAAGCGATGATGTCTTGGATGTCATCGGTATTTTTCGTTATCTAAATGCCGTGAATGGAAAATCATATTTCACGTGCACGCAGAATAGGGAAACGTCGGCATCAAGGCGAGAGACGTGCGTGCCATCGATGCCATCTGACGTTCCATATTGTGCTCTTCGCTCGTGCGAAGCTCGCGGATCGGCGCGGCGCCGCAGTGGAGCGCCAGGGTCCACCACGTCGACGTATACATATAATTTCGTTATGTTTTTTCTGTTTCCATCACGAAACCGCTGATCGGCGCCGACATAAGGGAAACTCGCACGTGGGAAACGGATGCGACCTCGGCACTTTCGACCGGCTGGACAATGCCGGTTACGAAAGGCCGCAAACGTAATTCGCATTGTCGACGGCGCGGCGCGGCGAACGAAAATTCACGATCGCGTGCGTGCCGATACTCGCGCGTCCGTCACCCTGGGTGTCGCTCGAGTTCGCGAGCGTCGTCAACCTGCGGCTGAAAGTATTCGGGCCGACGCGCGAGCGAAATCCGAATAAATTACGCAACAGAGAAAGATAAGCGGAATAAGCGTTATTGATCGCGCGAATAGCCAGTTCTTACGAGCAAATCTAGCAAAGGAAAGCGTTCCCATTACTTAACATTTAATTCATAACGACACATTTATCGCAGCGAGTGGCCATAAATATCTTTCTGTATAATCACGTTCCGAATATATAAACATGATATACGGCGCCGTATACCACGCTCTGCTAAAAACTGAAGGAACGGTCGCTGCTATACGCGAAAACTGCACGCAGATAGCCGCCTTCGTCGCCTCGCGATTTTCTTGCTCGTCGCTCGTTGATAACGCGCTTCGCACGCGACAACGGAGGTCACCGGCCTCCGCGCGAGGTGGTGCACTCGTTATTTACCGGCCAGAAATCTCCCTATTTCGTTGTCCCGTCTGCGAGAGAACAATGGGAGAAAACTTGAATTTATCATCGATGTGACTGCTACAATGAGTTGCGTATTTGTCGGATAAAACAATTCAACATGGACGTGTCCTTGTTTCGAACATAGCCTTGTAAGAAAATGTAATAAAATATAGGATATATGAATTAGATATAATTAAGAAATAAATGTAAAAAGAGAGGGAAAGCAGAAGGCAGTGGAGAAAGAGAAGGGAAGAGAGATTAAACATATGAAAAATCCGTATTTATGTAATAAATTATATCTCCACTGTTATTTAATTGTGATTTAAAAAATACGATAATGTATAGTAGCGATGACTAGTGATAACATAGTGATTACTAAACGTGTACTGAATATAATATTAATGTATGGAGACTCAAGTTACCATTTTAATCATCATTAGTATTATTACTATTACTTATGACTTATAAAACAAAGAATATTTCGATTATTCCCGGTATCAATCCCTCGAACGCATATATACCAAAGCAGCATAAACATAATTGTAAATTAAGCTTTAATATTTATTAGTGTCGTAGAGTACGCGATCAAGTCGTACGTAATAAAGTTAATGGAAAATACTTATCGGGAAAGATCCGATTTTGATTAAGAAAACGTTTTCATTTCTTGGATAGAGAATAGAGGAATAGAAGATGCGAATAGGAATTTATCTCTAGCAACGAAACGGTATCGCCATCGGGCATTTTGCACGTCCTGTATCGAATACAAGGGAACCCTTGTACCGGGCGAACGATGGAGAAACATGGATGGGAGAGGAAAGCGAGTAAGAGGAGAGGAACTATCATAAACGGTGCGTTGTACTATAATAGTAACCCGCCATTGAGGAAGTTAGGTTTTGGCTAGAAATTTATAAGAGGCTGCTTCTGTTCATCACGCGCGCGCGTTCGAAGTTATTACCTAATTTTACTTCTATGATATGAGATACACAAAGGCAGAAAATTCACATTTTCCATTTTCACGGTATGCGCTAAAGTCAAAGAAATATCTCTCTCATGCAAACAGATAAAAGAAAATTTTAAAACTAAATTAAAATTAAAATTACAATTTTTAAATTATGATAATTTTTATTTATTTTTATTTATATGTTTTTATTCTATAAAATTGAAGTTAAATCATTTTGCCAGGCGTTCTTTCCTAAAAATAATGGACTATATATTTAAAATACAGATTGAGATTATGTTTTCTAATTCAATGTCGGAGAAACAATTGGAGAATGCGAGTTTTGCTTTACACTCGGAATTTTCTCTCTCTATCGATAGACGAGGTCGAGAAAAATGTGACTTGCTCGCATCCGAAACACGATAATACGTTTGCACGCTAATTAATGTCCGAGATAAGAGAAAATTGCGGCGGAATTGGTTACATCGTTGCCCGATTTCACATGTTTTTCCACGTCAGCGATACTTCTAAACGATACAGATTATTTTCTTTTTTACTCGCGGTTATATAAACATTATAAACGTACAATTATAGATTACTTAATAATTATTGAATTATATTAAATAACTAATTAATAACATTATTTGGAAATAAAAATTCTGATTTTCTAATATTTTCTTACTAAAATTAATTATTTTGACGTATTTTTATGTCTGTTTTGTAAAATGCTAATTATTTTTATTGTTATAAATCGCATCGACAATTCTATTTTTATACATTACCTCACTTAAGTTTTGTTCGAATCAAAAGATAGTATAGTTTATTTTTATAATAATTATCTAGACTATTAGAAGCGAGACGTCATGCAATATCGGTATAGAATTTCGTATCTATGGAGAATTATGACCAATCGACAATGCCTGTCATCGTCACTATCGCTCCCATCGTGCTAGATTATGAGTAGCTTAGTGTGCGTTTTGAATTTTTAAACGGTGCTTTTTGCAGCGATAATGACAGTTGGTACGCAAGACGAACGTCACCTTCTACAAAAATAAGCTGCACGCGCAGCGCGGCAGCTCGGGCCTTCTCGATGATAAAACGGCCCTCGCAAACAAACTCGTTCAAGGCCTGTGTTCGAGTGTGCTTCAAATATTTTTCGCGGCACGCGTAACCCTGAGAATCACGTACGTTGGATGACCGACTACGTAGAAGAGCGTCTGAGCCGATAAAAACGGCGGTCTCGAACGAGTTTGACGATCACTATACCGGCGAATGCGCGATTCTTATATACGCTCACGTTGTCGGACAAGTTTTGCTGAGCATGAAATCGGTTTTCTTTATGCGAAACGGAGTGATAAGAGTTTAAAAGTAACACGCAAAGATTAAATTTCACTCTTCGATGATGTAAAACTTACATTCTTAATATCTTCAGCGTAACGCTGCTTTGAATTCGATTTAAAAGGTTTCGCAAAAATTTCGTTTCTCCGAACAAATAAAAGTATACATTTTTTTAAACTAGATGAATGCAATATCGCCGACTCGCCGAGAATATTGTAAATGGTCGATTATTTTTCAAAGTACGTCGGCATGTACGTGATATACCGGCGACTCGGTATCTAGAAGTCTCGCCCGTGTCGTTTTGTCGAGCTGAAAACAGGTTTCTGCCGCGCTGTATCTGGACTGATCGGCGATCCGGAGTGCCGGCGAGCAAATTACTTCAATTATTATTAACGAAATTACTCGATCGCTCTTACAGAGGCGAGACTCGCGCGCGAAACAGTTCGACGGCTAAAAAGAATATCCGTCAGTAATAATGAACGGCGAACGGCGGACGTTCGATTCGCATCGACGATTTACATGCTCCCGTTTTTTTTTCCCCGCGTACATGTACGCGAATACGTATTTATAGCGGGGAATTTTCGCAAATGCGCCTCGCATTAGATATTTTTAGATAGCGTAATTATTGCGATAAGGCTTATCTCTCGCGCACGAATGCTACCCTCCCGCGTCGCCCAATAGCGCGGCCAGATAAAACTTGTTTTCAACAAATTAATCTTTTTCCTTCACGCTGCTTGCGGCGCGAGAAAAATTCCTATCTTGACTCTCTGCGTTTTCTTTGTCGATTTCAGAGCTTTCGATAGTATCGTAGTTGCGTTGCGACTTCGTCAATCAATTTTGCTTTCAGTCACGCTTAAAACGGATTCGAGAACGCGGTTTGGCTGGAAATTAAAGACAGTACTATATAAATGTCAAACACGAGTCCTTTATATTGTAAGAAATAGGAACTTAATTCAAGTAAATCACGATAAGCCACAATAGGAATTCTACACCGAGTAATTATGCACAAAAAGACGTAATTAGCATGGTTATTTATTTAAAAATCTTAGTTTTTAAAGTTTTAACGTAGAAAAAAATGTATGAAGAATAAGCAGAATAGGTGCAACAGTGAATAATCTGTTAAGAAATATTGTTAGCTAAATTTTATGATCATCTTAAGACTATGAAATGAACATTCGCTATACTTTTTAAATATTTATGATAATTGTTACTTTCAGTATGATTATTATATTATATTAACTCGCGTTTATATAATTTTTTACTTTTGACACCGTGCAACGAATGCAACGAGATATGATAGGGGAGACGATCGAATAAATCTGCATTTAACGCAGATCTCCTCGTTGCGCGTTGGTGGGTTTCTCGGCAATTCCTAGGGAAGCTTATTGTCGTATATCGCATTAAACCAAGTGCGTGTTGAATTTATTACAGATGTTTATTAAAATTATACCGTACTGCATCACTCTCATTAAGAGTAAACAATCAATGCGAACCCCAAGCGTTGTAAAAGGAGAGGTAGTACTCTGGGATTCTTCGTTACGTGAAAAGCTCTTAGAATATATTAAGTTTTCCTAAGTCATTGCTCCCTCTCGGCGTTATCTTTACTATTTCTTTACTGGAAATAGTCATGATACGCAAATACCTAGACGCGATGTACTTCTTTATGCAAAAACGCCTTTAGAATATCCATGCGATAAACGTTAGAGCGCGTTTATTGTATTACGTCTAATGGCGCACAAACTTGCAAGCGGCTACGATCCGCCCTCGTAACCGAGCGTGCCTGTCTTATTTGTTTCCCGGAAGAAATAAAACGGGGAGGGAAAAGCTATCACGCCCGATGAAGACTTATTTCCCAGAACCATTCGGCAACAGAAGGTCGCAAATTGCACGTCGACTGGCAATCCGCGAGCGTTGCTCTTCCGCTCCTTCGACGATCCCCTTCGACGTCGCGATCCCTCCGATGCGGAAGTTTCGCCGAGCATTATTCGAAAGAATTATCGCGATAATTCTTTCTCACAAAACCGCCGCGGATGACCCCGCATCGCATTTTAGATTAGCATTTCGCTTCGGGGACGCGCGAGAGGCGAACCGTTTCCACAATCGCTCATACGCACCCGCCGTGCGTTTCCGGCGTAATCTCGCGCCCGTTTCCATAAATTACTTCGATTACAATATAATCCTCGTCGGGGGAGGGAGGGAAGGGAGCATTAACGGAATCGCACTGCATGGTAGCGGTAAATGAGAAATCGCGCACGCGGAATTACACACGCACGCGGAAAATCGCATAAACGCCCGGGTAACGTCCCGTTCGCGATTAATGTGGCGCGCAGTTCAAGACTTTCTCATTGCGGGGTGCTTTTATTAGCGGCTCTCCCTTGATCCCGGACCCGTTCTCTTGGTCGAAGTGCATGCGCATGCATCGCCGATGGTAAAACGTTGTCTGCGATCTAAGTCAACAGGGGCGGATGACTTATCTTGACTTGAAGTCGATAATTTTTAGGAATCTGTGGTTCAGAGCACGGCTAAGTAAAAACAGTTTATTTTTCGTCAATATACAATATCTCCAATTCTAAAAATTAAACATTCTTCAATAAAATTATTTTACAATTAGAGAGAGTGTGAATTTTACAATCTTTAAAAGTTCTCAATAAAAATACAACATGATGATATAACATTACTGAATGGAACATATATCCTTTTCTACATATATGTTCTCTGCAATACATAATTTAAAATAATTATAGATAGATCTACTTATAAATAATTATTTTAATGAAGTCCTTGAAAAACAGCTTTGAGCTGTTCAATTTCTATATAAATCCGCTCCTGTGAGCGAAACGAGCGAGCGGGCAAACGGTCGAGGGGCGACGACGATTTTTCGCCCGCTCGGTGCCCTCTCACTTCGATCCAGCTGCTGTGCCCCTTTTCCTTGCTCTCTCTCTCTCTCTCGTTCTACGATGAACGTAATTTTTTTCCTAGAACCTTGATTCGTACGAAGGCGCGACCTTAATTACCGCACGCCCCGCTGAGAGGAACACGGCCGTCTCGCGATGGCTCTATTCCCCTTGTGCTTAACACGTGGAAAATTCCGCGCGTGTGAAAAAAAAAATAAGGTATAGCTGTGCGTAAACGTCGTAAATATCGCGAGGAAAGCGCTCTCGATCGCAGTTCGCTTAGCATGTTTAGCATTATTTTTCCTATTTTGCTTGAAGACTTTATGCTGATATATTTCGCTACAGGCTTTTCTCGAACAAAACAGCGCATGCAGAATGTAAGTCATTTCGAAAGAAAACAATACGGCAACTATAGTTCTTCGATCTTGATAGGAAAGCTCGAAACAATGATACAATAATACTTAAGTAGATACAATGTTTCTCGAGCGGAATATAATCTCCCCGCTTAAAAAAAAAGGGATAATTAAAGGATCCTACGTTTATAATTATTTTTAATTGACTGGCGAATGCTAATTCAAAGATTTAAAATTTACGTAAGTGATAAACTTGAAGATTGTTTGCCGACTTCAAAATCTAGACCCGTAGTATACATATTAGAGTACCGTGGCGGGCCTGCTGCGCGTTCTCGAGCGAAGTGTGCCGAGGGATGACAAGGATCCTCGATAATATTTCGTCCACTGCGGCTGGCAAACACCATGGAATGCCGGAGGATTAGGAAGAGTAAAAAGGGAGCTTGCGCCATTATTAAATCGCGAAAGATGATCTCGGTATCGTTGAAAACAAAGAGTTTCTGGATCCGAGGAGAAAAAGGGGTGCGGAGGGAACTAGCGAGAGAAGGAAAAAATAGAGAGGAACGAGAGAGAGGGTGGCCTCCTGACTGTCATGACAACGGAAGCGTGCCCATAGCGGAGTGTCTTCAGAGCGGCTAGTTCAATTTATCGGCGTTGTCCTTCTCCCTTTCTCTCTGTCTCTCTGTCTCGTTTATGTTTTCTCTCTATCCTGCCGACACATTTCCATCCTCCTTTCCGTCGCGCCGCGGTGGTTTCAGAGAAGCGATGGGGGAGGGTTCTGTCCATCCTTTGTATCGTCGAGCAATTACGACCTACCCCACGAATACGAGCCATATGTGAATATACGCGCTTCCCCTCCGCTACCTTCCCTTCCCCTATTCGACCTGTTCTATCGTTTGGCCTTCTCTTTCTCCCTCCCTCCCTCTCTCTCTCTCTCTCTCTCTCTCTTTTTCTCTCTTCCCTATCTCTCCGTTTCTTTCTTTCCCCGTTACCGCGGCGCGGACGTCATTTCGTGCTCCGTGGGGTTGCAAATGCATCCGCGATGACGGCCGCGTACTCCCAGAATGACTGATGAACTGCAACAGCGTTCCTTCTGCCTTATAGGCGTGTACAGGACGTTTCAATTACGCGGCGAGCGACGGGGTCTCTCTTATATATCAGTTTTCTCTCTTTCTTTCTCTCGCGTTCGCGATCTCTCGTCTTCTTTTCCGACATTCAGATATCTCCATTTCCTTCTCACTTCTTTCCTTGACTGCACTTGCGGCCAAGTACGGGACGGAGGAGAGGCGTGCATTCGATGACACGTGTAAAGGAAAGCGGAATGAGAGTGGGGAGCGGCGGAAGGAAGAAATAGAAAAAGAGAGAAAGAGACAGAAAGAGGGAGAGAGAGAGGGAGAGGGAAAGGGAGAAAGAGAGGAATTTATTATTATGTCCCAGGGCGCGCGCGATGCCCCCTCAGAACAATATGCTGTAGCCGCGAGAAATGAAAAAGTAGACGCGAGCGCGGTTGGGTAATTGGATAAAACTCATCGTGCATGCGAGCGCGGCGCGACGCGGTGCGCCACAACGGAAAAGCCCTCGAATCCGGAAGAAACGTCGTCGTCGTCGCGTTTTTCGCAGCGCGGCTGGGTTATTTCGCCGGGGCTAATTCTATATATTTTTTTTCGCGGACGAGTGCATTCTGCGTGATCAAGGGACGCAATTATGCGTCCGAATGTAAAGCAAAGTTATTAAGAGCCTCGGATTCGTGATGCATTCATTTCGACGTTCCGCGTTCATTTCGACGGTTTTAAGCGAATAGAAAAATATTCGCGATGTTTATCAGAGCAGCTCGTCGCCGTCGAATTTCATTCGTCGCCGATGAGGAAGAATCGGTGGTCGATGGAAAGCGGCATTGTAGTAGCTATTGAACATTGATGAGAACTACCACACAGACTATCGTTGAAATGGCACTGTAACAAGTACAAAGCTACTCCGATTTAGTTTATACAGTGCCAAATAATTCTCTGTTTCCACGGATTACTTACATTAATTAAATGCTTTATGATGGAGATTTAGTCGGGTTCGGGAAACACTAGCTAAACGTAGAGCACGTGCATGCTCGAATAACCATTTGAATGTGATGTATTCTCGTACTTCGATAACGAATCGGAATGTTGTTTTTGGACACGAACATTCGTAGCTCGCCAAAAACGTATTTTCAATCTAGTGGACATTGCGACGAACGAAATGAACATTTGAAACGTCATAGAAGCGTTGTCGATCGGATTAAAAATGTTCGTGAAATTGGACCGACTTGATTTGGAATTTGGGGCACGCGCTCTACAATCGACCCAACAATCTGCCAGAGCGGGCGCGTTCACTAACAGAAAATCTGGGCAAACTGTCAAACGATACTGATCTCCGACTATGTCCGTAATGCGATCAAACAAAACAATTTTATCCGCTTTCATTTCTTTTAATTGATTTAATTAAACTCAAGTTACCAATTGTATATTAGTTTATGCGCTTAAGGCCCAGTTTCACCAACGTCGATTAACTGCAACCTTCGATTAAACTCACTCTTCGTCTCTTTTTAAGGAGGACAATTAGAAAAAGACGAAGTTTAATCAAAGATTACAGTTAATCAACGTTGGTAAAGCTGGGCCTAAGAAATTCTTTAAGAATATGAATTATCATTTAAAACTATTAATTAGATCGATGGATAGATCGTCATCATAGCGATGTTTAGCGGGACAATTTTTAAAATTCCTTTTTAATCTAGTCTAGTAGTTTTAAAAAATGGCTACGAAGAAAGATATCGACAAAAATATTTTGAATAGCAATAGCTAAAAACTCAAAAATTATCAAAAAGTAAAATGTTTATGTCAGAATTCTGAAGTAATTAACAATTAAGATATTAATAATATGACCTGTTCGGTCTTAACTATTCATTATAAAATAATTGAATGTGACAATTCTTTTGGTTAAATTACCGACAATTCTGTTATAAAATTATCGCATTCCTTAGCTTTAAACAGTTTTAAAAACACTAACATACTCTAAAGTCACTTATATTAATTAAAAAACGAATATTTTTCAACAAAACGCTGAGCGTCTTGCAATCGCCATCATGAAACTTAGGCATATTCGTTGAAATTCATCACCCTACACTGACGGCCGTTGCACCTGCCGTCATTAAGCGTGCATGCGCATGGGGAAAAAAGAATTATTATTACATCGGTTTAGAGGCGGCGGTGAGCATTAATATACTATGGCGCAGGGGAAGCACGTCGACCCGACGCAACGCATTCATGTTCCTCGGCTCGATTTGCAATACCCAATAGCCAATGGTAATGCGATAAATAACGCGGCGCGCGCGCAAATGTAAGTCTCAACGGCACATTTTGGTCATTCCCCCTTTTCTCGAGTACGGCATAATGCGTAAAATGAAATAGAAAACTGGCAAAGTTTATATTTCCTTTGACGCGTACTACGCGGCCTATTGGGAAAATTAAGCGAGCGAACGTGCGTATTTCTTCATGATACATTTACGACTGTTTTTCTTGGCAGTTAAGAATATAAATAGTACAGAACAAACATGTTGTTATATATCATTGCAAATTATATACCGCAAAGAGACTAACGCCATCACTTATTTCAGAAGATATAGTACCTTGTTTATGTATATTATGACGGGACATGAGTTTATATATTCGTATCATTTACAATACGAACGCGACTGTAATACCGTCAAGTATTGTGCATTTTTCCGCACAATGTTTTTTATTAGCAAAAAGATGTTAATTCGTTACCATCCACACTTCGTGTGCTTCGTGTCAACCAACCCGTTCTCGTAGAGCAACTCGTGGATGCCACGTAGTAGCCAGGACATAGGTACGTGCGTGATCCAGGTCCGCACGCATGCATCCTCGCTGCCATTGTGCCGGCGGCAGATTATCGGCGATCGGGACAAGGCAGAAATCTATCAAATTCTCGGCGCGACATCGGAAAACGATGCGAAAACCAGTTTGGTCGGTACGAATGACCGGGTTGGTTCGAGCGAACCTGAACCACCGGCGGGACTGGCCGCAGGAAAGAGGGGAAAGGAATGAAGGGGGGATCCAGATAGGCAGAAGGTACTGACCTACCGCCAGGTTGATGCGCGTGTGCACTCGAATACGTCGGTGCACGATTTATGGCGGCGCACGCACGAGCGTGTAAATTCCGGTTTTTATTTCGTTTTAATTACGCGCTTGCCGGTGCCGTTTCTTAAATTCTATCGAAGAATCATTACCGTATTTTTAACCGTAGTGTATGTAGAATATTTCAGAAAAAAAAAAACACGGAAATTTTTGAAACCTTTTTACTAATTTATTTTCACTAAACTAGAAGAAAAACTTGTTGGCTCGTCAAAAATAGTACTTTTCACAACGATTTAACACATTCGAAAACTCGATTTGATGATTGTAAGCGAAGAAAATTAATTAGAGATTTATTAATTAATTTATTTTTGAAAAAGCCGTTTATAATCAACTTTGAGACAATAAGCAATGTTAAGATATCGTTTATCAAGCCGTAATAAAACAACGAATGTTATTCTCCAGTATCCATAAATATCAATGTCAAAATATGAAAACAATATCCAAAGAGGATATCAACACTTCTTCAGCATCTGAGTGCTAAGTGCATCGAGATGACCATTCCTAATTTCCAGTTTCTTGCGAGCTGAAATTCCGTTAAGCGCGGCCAACCATCAGTGGACTTTGTTTCAGCGCGGTCGATCGGTTCAGGACGATTGCGCGCGTACGCGCGTCGAAACGGGTTTGAGATCATTGAGAACCCGGCGGCCTGGGCCGGTCGTCGGCCGACAAAAAGTAGGAGCTCACGCACGGCTGTTCGTCGACCGTGATGAGAAGAGGAGAGCGCTCGCCGATGGTAATAAAGGGGGAGGGAGGAGGACGGGGACGAGACCGGGGCCCAGAGAACCGGGGGGACCGTGTGCCGCGAGAGGCAGAATAATCCGGGGCCTGGCGTGTCTCTCACTCTCGTATACGGTCGTTGGTACGTGGAAAGTTTCGTCGGCATCGGCCATTCTGTGTCGAATACGACACGGCCGTTCTATCCTGCGGGTCGTGAGATGTCCCCGCGTTCCGACTTTTCGTCGAGCGACACGGATCGCTCGCGAGAGTCGGAGCTGCGAGTTTCGATCGAACGACGACGTTGGTTTAGCGTCAGCCCCTCTCCATATAGCCCCTTTTATCGCGGTCGACTGCATCATCAGCGCGAATTAATCGTTTTCACGAGGTCTTGCTGTAGCTTTTTCTGGAATACCTTGCGCAATATAGCCAGATGTACGACGAGGCTCTCGAAAGTCACATATTTTTGCCGAGGTTAGAAATTAATTCGAAAGGAAATGACGGTCGTGCGCGGTAACAACAGACCCTGAGTACTAAATATACTCCTTTCTAAGAATTCTCCATTTGATTTCAGGGATACGCATGGATACTCAACGAGATATTTCGTATAATCTTACTTTAGCAGGTGTCTTATAATAATTTATTGTTTTCGCATAATTCTAATGATTTATCTGATTGTTTCGATATTTAACATCAAACATCTCGAAATCGTAGGAAGAAAGCCCGATAAAATTATGAAAGAGAGAGAAGAAGAGAACGATTGATAGATCGGTACGCCGGTACGACGACATCCGTTCACGACGGCATTTATAAACCGTTCATCGCGTGCATCGTTGCACCACGGTGAGTGGAGGGACGAGAGGAAGCCAGAACCCAGAGACGATGGAACGGCGGGGACAGAGGGGGGAGGCGCCCGATCAGCGGAGATGCATGCGAAAAAAGGCGAAATTACGTAAACATCTTGCAAACGGCGATTACCACACACTTGGACTAGCAGCTCGGCGTTCACCTCTATTCGTGCCGTCTGAAAGAGGCTGCTGCTGCTGCAGCTGCAGCTGCATCACGGCCTCCGCGCGCGTAATCGCTAAGGTGACCACGCGTCCCTTTTTTTAACGCGATAGTCCCACTTTTAGACAATAAATCCGACACCGTACTCAAGAATTTTCGCGACGACTTCGCGATAAGCGCGCATCTCATTCTTTCAGTCGGGAAATTTAACGGGAAATTTAAATGTGAGGTCAAATCGTTAAGAATTAACGAGAAAGAATAAGTAAATTGTAAGCGCTGTTGTGAATATAAAATTTTTTCACTGGCGATTCTAATCTTATCGATTGTATTTATATGTATATACATATATTTGTGACAATGTGACTTTTTTCACAATTATCGTATTTACTCTTTTGTTTTCGAATGATGGGGAAATCACGAAGATGATAAACGCGCGAGCGCAACCGCTGAAATTGGACCGATTGTTGCGAAAGCACCGCGTGGCTACAGCGAGGTCGTCGCATCGCGTCGTCGCGACGCTTAGCATGCGATAAATATTAATGCGAGCCTCGCTCGCACGCGCAAATATTTGCGATCAACGAGCGCATTAGGACAATGATAATTATTGATCTACTCGATCGCGCGACGAGCCCGAGAGATTCCGGGCTGCCTCGCGTTACTTCGAATTCTTCTAGCGATCGATCGTGATCGTGGTTGCATTAACCTTCGCCATCTCCCGCGATCCATCGAACACGATGAAAGGAAATGTTCGTTTCAAGTAGATTCATCGCGAGCGGCGTGATTGTTCAGTGAAAGTGTTCCACTAAAGAACATTGTAATCGCGAAGATTTGTGCCAAGGCCCTTTTATTATTAATAGATACATAAGCAATCAATTTTGTTGATTATAAAAATATACGCGATTGAATTACGCGAATTAATTAATATAATTGTACAATATATTAAAAAATCATGTAGAAGTACAAACACCTTACAAATTGAGAACATAGATATTATTCTAGAGAAAGGGTAAATTAACAGAATATTAGTTAAATATATGACTAAAATTAGAATAAATAAATGAAATGATAGAATTTCCAGAGAGAAAGAGGGAGAGAGAATATGTGAAATTTATATATATAGTATATATATTTCATGTACGACAGCACACTTTGATGAACGCGAATCGTTAATTATGTCTAATTATAGATTCATAATGAGGTGTTCGAGAGGGATGAGACCCCCTTTTCCCTCCTTCCCTTCAGTGTTATTGAAAGTAGCCATTTTATACCGCCTACGCCATCCAAAAGCATTAATATATTCCCACGATGAGCGGCAGAGCCGCTTAGAAAGGGGATCCTTGTTGGCGTACCACGATTGGCCACCTAAATCCACGGCCATGTTTAGCCGCCCGGGCCCCTCCTGTTTAGAAGGGTATGACGTCAGCTGCAACGCGAAGGCCAAGCGTCGTGAAGCGCCGTAAGAGAGATAGAGAAATCCACTTACACGCGAATCACTTTTTGAGGAATTTTAAAAACGATATAGTCTCATGAGTAATATCGGTATAATTTTATATGTATTATACATACGCGTGTTTAAAAAATTATTAATATACATTACATGTATATTAAAAATACATATAGAGTAGGGAGGGACTTTTTGAGTTATGGGGCTTTTCGTGTTGTCATATAATTAATTTAAAAATAAAAACTGTGAATAGTTCTGTTGTATGATAATTAGCAGGTGTTTAAACAAGCATATAAGAAGTATATAAAAATTGTTTCTAAGATTTTTAGATATCTTAAAAATTTTTATCGGATTTTTTTTTTAACTGACTCAAATAGCCCGTTCTTACTCTATAATACATTTTTCATAATATTAAAAATATTATAATGTATACAGTTAATCACTTTGGACAATTTGAGAGGATTATCTAGAATTGTTTGTATATTACAATAAGTCCGTAAGTAATTCACATAAATTGCGAATTATTAAAATTTGCATTACGAGAATGGAATCTGCACAACTGAATAACGATCGGAAAATGCAAGAGCGTATTTAATTTTATTTCTACCATATAAATCAATAATATAAATTATATTATTTAACTTTAATTTAAATTATACCCTTCCGGATACGCAATTATTTTATGGGGAATTATAATGGAAATATAAATCGTAAGATTAATTTGTTCATATATAAAAAAAGAGACGCTTCTGAATGGGAACATCCGAAGTTGGTAAGCTGCATAATGCAAGAAAATTCTGTTTTTTTCATCCATTTTTCTTCTACTTACATTTCTTGTATTCTAGGCGCGGCGCGTTCACCATTTTTTCGGCGATGCCGAAAGAGGAACCACGTGCCGTCACCACGACGCGATTGGTCGTCTAAATCTACGGCCAATGCTCGGCCGTTTAGGCCCCCCTCCTGTTTAGAAGGGACTCACGCTATAAAGCATCATAAAATGGTAGAGCATTATAAGATGACTCGCGTCCGGCGCGTGCTTGAGAATTAGTACTTGATACGAATCGCAAATAAATAAAAATTACAACAATGGGAGCTTGTGTATAAATTATAGAAGTAACAATAAAATTCCCAAGTATACAAAATATTAGTTTTTTCATACAACGTGAAGTAAATCGTTCCAGTATAACGAGGTATAAGAATAGCGGTATGATTTTACCATATTGCGCTATTATTCGTGCTTGAAAATTTTATTGAAATTGCTAGATCGATCCCGAGCTCTCCCCTATGCATTCCGTAATGTATTCTGCGACGTTCCTTTATCGTCGCGCCCGCAGCAAATTTGCTTCGTGAACGGCAATTTCGGCGGATGTAATGACGATGTAGCGTCGTTCCTCGCTCGAGCGAAACTCTAGCGCAACGTAGCGAGCAACCCTGAATTAATTTTGTTCCGCGAGCTTCTTTTTGCCGGCTGTCTCGGGAGTGGCACTATTCTACGAGCGCACCTTAAGGTCGTGTCATGCGTTGTTGGTCGAAGTCGAATTCCGATCTCACGTACGCTCGCGAGAGGCTTATCTATATTCACGCTATCTCGCCTATCGGATCTAGGCGATTAAATAGCGCTTAATTACACGGTTAAACGTACCGGTTGGCTATCTCATTATATCAGAATCAGAGCAAGGTATTTTGGCGCTCCTGCCGCGATATTGAATTTCGTATCAAGCAAGCGAGTGCTCTGAAAATTATTTCGAAAATGTCGAGAACAAAACCGTAAGTTATTAATCGCTGTTATTTTAATCCATTTTAATTAATCGCTATTAATCAATGTTACTAATATCTTTAACAGGGTAATAATTTATTTTCGAGAAATAAAAAAAAAAACACAAATTCTGGTTGCCATTATATAAATTGTCCGTATTTTCAAAAAATTTTTATTTAATTACAGTTAACGTATGTCAGTATTGCGAAATGTTTTGTTATAAAAAAAAGTCTGTGAAGAGGATATTATATTTATTTAAGATCTCGTTGAAATAGATATTGATAAATACATATCCAGTTTACACTGGAAATATTCTTTCAGTCAACCGGTAATCGCTCATCTAATCGTATCGAGATATAATCGAAAGTATCTTTACTGCAATTTTTTTATAATCATTTTTTACAACTGTAAAAAAGCTCAAGTAGAATACACGTAAGGAGAATTGCAAACATCTTCAAATAAAATTCTTTTACGTTCTAAGGCTAGCTATGATGAAATGAACAGATAGATAGCTTATTCGAGGAATTGTAGAATTTTTATGTGAGAGTGTGAGAGAGAGAGAGAGAGAGAGAGAGAGAGAGAAAAAGAGAGAAAGAGAGAAGAGATAACATCAAATCAATATCGTCGTGAAAAATATTTGTTCATGAAAAAGATTCTAAAAAAGACAAACCTAGTCTCTCCGATTCTGAATGTGCCTTTGTCTATTTTCGCAATATTAACGCAACAATTGCGTTACCTGCGTTACCTGCGCCGATGTAAATTACGATCGGCAATAATGAACGGTGGGCAGATTTCACACACATTGCGGTGTAGCACACGCGAGCGATTATCCTAAGTGGTGACACGCCGGTGGGTAAGAAATTGTGTAGCTTACTTTCAAACGTGGTCGGGTGGCTTCAAGGTTCTTAAAACCATTGGTAATGCATTCCAATCGGCTGCTCGAAAGATAGAGAGAGGTTCAGAGAGACGGATTTAGAATTAGAATCTACAAGGACAGGCGCACGCGGATACTCGGCCGTCGCGCGGCTGCATGGATCCAGCGAAACGACGTAAGACGAAGAAATTCCTCTCGGCAAGAGTGGCAAGTATGCCTCTATTGCATTTACGGCCGATCAACAGCTTCTCTCTCTCTTTTTCTCGCATATAAAGAGACAAGCGAATACTCGCTTTGTAGCGTTCACCTTACCATTACGGGCACGCATCGCGACCGTACGATTCCGCTATTTTAATTGCATCCTTTTCATATATCTCCATGCGTTTGCTCCGCTTTATCCGCGTTTCACACGCGGCTTTCATCGATCGGAGCTTAATTATTTGCACCTTGAAATTATTCGATATCCCGATATCGAGAGGCAGACAAGTTTTCTTCGATATATAAGCAGAACTTGTCCTGATTAACGATGATGATAATGAATACTTTTACGCGTTATAGTAGCAATGAGATCAGATAGCTAAGTAAGTTAGCACACCGCTAAAAATATCACTTAGCAGTCTAAAAAAAATCTCTTATAGAGCTTATTACGTTCACTCTCGATTGATCGCTTTTGTCGTTGTCTGACCGATATAACCGATATTTTTTTAAATAATCTTATTTTGAGGAATCTTCGATCGTAAACAGATTGAAGAATATCATTCTTGAGTCATTAATCAACGATTTTTCTCTTCGATTGAGAAGTGAATTGATTTCATCAGGTTTAATCACGGAAATATTTAACATCAACTTTTATAAAAGTTCGAGAGAAACAAGAACGGTTCATTAAATTTTCATTACATTTTCAGAAAATTTTGGTTCCAGATTCTATCGGGGAATCTGTCATCAACGGGTGACGCGTTGGACACAGCCCGCCGTAGTGTTTAGCAGCGCACAGAGCGTTGTTCTTCGCACAATGCTGACGATCCGCGTTCAGAAACGCAGTTACTAAATGAAGTGACTCGTCTCGGCAGGTGCGAGCACACGATGCATACACAGAGAAAGAGAGACAGAGAGAGAGAGAGAGAGAGAGAGAGAGAGAGAGAGAGAGAGAGCCACTCTCCGCGCAACATTGCAACGGCGACGCGGCTCACATTTATTCGCCGTTTATTCGCGACGCGCGATCGTATTCTAAGCCCGCGTTAAACGAGCTCGCATAATCCGCGGTGGGAAAGGGACAGTAATAATTGCGACTCATTGTCCGCGAGAAGTATTGTTTAAAACGACGTAATAAGAGAGACCTTTGTCGCCGTTATTTATTACGACGCTATAACGGCGCCACGGTGATAGCCGCAAAGTAGAATCGCCGTATAAGATAAGGGCGAATAATCCCACGGACAAACTTTCCCCCGCGTCGCGTTTCGCGTTTTCCTCGTGCCGGTGGTTACATACAAGATTTATGTAACTGTCCGTCTCATTCATTCTTTGCCGTATAGAAGTTCATGTTATCCGTTATGTAAATGTGTAAACTCTGTATATTTCTTCCATTATCTAACGGGATAAATAACGATTAACTCGTTAAATTGTAATCAATTTTCTACGAGTTCTGTTATGAATATGGATTAAATATCAATTATTAGGCGAGGAAGAAATTCAAAGTTAATTTCTACATTAATGAAGCCTATTGTGATGAAATAATAACACACTTTGAATTTGCAAAAACTTACATTTTTATATGCAAGAGAGAAGAGAGTTTATCTGATAGATTGTATACCTACGGAAATTCCATAGGTGAACGTGACTCGAGCGGATCTACGCGGTTTAATCGGGAAGCAACTTTGATAGTCGCGTAGCATCGTGTTGGTTACCCGCGATAGAGGTCCCGGCTCCAACAACGTTGATATTTTCAGCCGTCGCCGATTGGTCGTTCCCCGACCGAACGATCGGCGATCGCGATTGGGCACGGCCGCAGGTAGCAAAACTGCAGGACGCGAGAGGAGCCGCAACGGGAAGCGCGGCGGCTACCGAGCAAGAGCGACTTCTAAACCGGTCGTCGTAAAAAGCCGACCTGGCCTTCGGGGCGGCCATTTTAGAACGTTCTAACATTTGACGGTCGCGCAGGCCTCGGCGGACCGCCTAATAAGCGACCGTTGATCTATTATTCATCACGGGTGTAGGAGCGATACCCTGAGCGACATGGAAATCGTACTCGGCGCGTACGTGTCAACTACGAATCGCGCACATCGAGCACACAAAGTACTTGGCTCTTAGCTTCTTCGAGAAACTATTGACGCTATGAGCGAGATTTATTACGCCAATAAATTTTCCAATTAAAAACGTTGTTTTGAATTGGAGGTCCACTATTATACTTTCTCACTAAGCTTTTTTGTGTAGCTTGAGTTTGATAATACGACTTTGGTAATGTAGCTTTAATAGTGGACGGTAGGCTTGAAGATTTTGCGTGAGATTAAGGTCGTAACCTGTTTTGCGATATCACATGTGATTTAACATAAATGAAGTATAAAGATATACCAAAGGTGTACCGGTGGAGCAATCAATACAACGGCAGTTTGGGCGCGCCTCTTCCGGGTCGCGCGATCCGTTCACCGTAGGACCACACGTAGACGCGGCTGACAGTCCGAGTATTCGGAGGTGGAGGTCGGCATTCAGGTGTACTTACTGCGGGCTTAATGACTTCGGCGAATAGCCTCGCCTGCTACGTTGCCTCGGCTAAATGAAGGGAACGGCTCTTAGCAGCGCAGACGGCATACAGTTTCCCTATAATGTTGCTTAGTTGAGGTGGAACACCCCGCGTATATAGTTAAACCCACTATTATCTCATCTTAAAGTAGTCGGCATTCTTAACCCTTAGCCTAAGTTGTCCGTGACATTATTTATTTATTTTTTTCTTTATTTATTGCTGTAAAATATTATTTATGAGCATTTTATTAATTTCAAGAGACATCGCTCTTTGATCGATAAAATTACAATATCATCCTCATTTCCGTGTAAAAAAGATACAAAGATAACAGTCGTATTAATGAAAGTGTTATTGTATTACCTGCACTGTAAAAAAATTTTGTAAAATTACAACTATTATAGTGGGTAATTTTGAGACCCACTAGTAGTTGTAATTATACAATATAATGGTTGTAATTTTACAACATTACAGTACGGAAGGAAAAAGTAATTTTGTATTACAATTACACAAATTAAAAATGTGTGGAAATTTACACCTATTATAGTGGGTCTCAAAATTACATGTAATTTTACACAATTTTTTTACAGTGTGTGCATTATAAAAATTAACGTACAAAGACCACAAACTGCAACATGCAAAATTTGTTACAAGTTAACGCTTTTATATGACAGCTTTGTATTTTTGGTTTGGCTGCCACAACATTTTTGATCGTTAATGTTTGCATCAAGATTCTGCAAAAATCTTGACGCTCAAGCGATGGACGAGTTACGAAATCTAAGCGGGCGCATAAAGACGCGATTGTTACTGATTCGTAAGCGAACAGCGTCATTCTCCCTAATGAGTAATGAACGTACACAAGCGATCATTTCGTCGTTCGTGCGATTTACACTAGCTGTTATGTATAATAATGCGCGTCGAAACCGGTTCCGTTTTCGATTACGTGTATCGCGAAGATACCGTAAAAACGATTTAAATTGTCTGCAACTGCATATTAACAAACAAGAGACGCAAAAAATAAATAAGAAAAACAATTTAAGCTTTTATCTTTCATCTAGTCGTTCGAAGATTATAGTAAATTAAAAATGTGAGAACAATTTTATTTTTAAATTGAGATTCCATTATTTATTAAATTATTAATTTACTTTTAGAATATCGAGGTTTTAGATTTAAAACAATTTTCACTTTTATGAAATAAAATTAGTTAGAATTGCTTTGCTTATTTAGCTCGAAATATATTTCAAATATATATAATATATACGTATAAATTAAGTAATTAAAAATATTTTTGGACTGTAAAATTTAAATTTATCGAAATCAATTTCCTTTGCCAAATAAAACCATTGAAACTGTTAGCTACGGTACAATTTTCTAATTTATATCATTTTTTGTCTCTCGTAAAAATAGATTCATTATAAGTATATCCTTATCTCGATATCTTCTTGCGTCGCTGATCAAGACCAGGCTAAAGAGGAGATGCAGACAGTGGGGAATTCAAGGCGGTCGATCTTGAAAAACTATCGGCGGGTGGAGACCAGGCTTAGGGCCCGGTTTTTATCAGGGCTACCGGTCGCCGCGACTGCACTTTTCGCGGAATCGCGATAAACAACGCCGCTTGAAATATCTGATTTAATTGCGCCGGGATCGCGAGGGAGACAAAGATCGGCAGCGTGTACACTCACGCCGATCGCACTTAATTGCCTCGGCTGTATATATTCTTCTGCCGCAAACGGATCCTCTCTTCGCAGCAGCCTCGCTATACTCTGCGACGACGACGGGAGCCATGAAAACTGCAAACGCATTCGCGACTGGTGCGAGAGACACGTCTGTAAACGGTGCGTTGCTCCCTCGTGCCGGTTGCGTAAATACTTGCGCTCCTTTTGTGCTCTGGGATTCAATGCCCCGTCGCGCGCGAATACATATTTACATATTTTACAATGCGCGGCGCGAGGAACACGTAACACGCGCGTGAAAATGTCCGAAATAAAAATGACGTTCATGCACGATTTGCGAGAGAGAAGCGCGGAGTATCTCGCAGTTTCTAAAATAAAACATCTCAAAAAATAATATTTTCTCGCCTTGAGCGATACGCTGTAAATTGCTGATTGCGGATACATTAATTGTTAATGATAAACAATAAGGATTATTTTCAATACCCTTGTGATATTTTTATTACGTTCTTAGAGCACGTTAGTCAGATCAATGCAATGACTCGTATTATTAATTGCTCGAGAATCGTTTTGTGTTAACGATGTCGGGAAGGAAATTTTCGCAATGTTTCGACGGAACGAACGGGGTTCGATGCTGTTCGTCGAGACCGCGACTAATAAAAAATTATTCGACGACCCGTCGAATTTACAAGAGTATCGGGCGAAGGAGAGAGGAAAAGAAAGCGATTTCACCCGCCGTAGTCGTATCTCTTTCCCGACGTAAAACAATCTCGATGAAGAGGGAAACGTCGGTCGGCGCGGCCGCGAATCGTGCTGCATCTCTCGCTACAAGGATCCATAATAAACGGACGTGATCTCCCACTTCGCGGATCCTCTGGGGAGTGGAATCCGCGCAGGACGTCGTTGTCGGCGAAGCGAGCAAGCCCGTTAAAATTTCACGACTAACTCGCGCCCGACGTCGGTCGTAAAAAAAAATTGAATCCATCGATCCGGGCACCGCTCTTTCCTCGCCGCCGTCATGTTTTATCCGTTACGACTTACGTTTGTTCGGCACTTCGTCGAAGAACGGTAGCGTCGCTGAACGCGCTCGGTGTCGCCCTCGCGCCTCGATAGGTCCTCACGAGAGGCGCCGCTCCGGGAAACGATGAATTTAATAAAAAGCATCGCGGGTTTTTACGCGATGCGAGCGCGAAACGCTGCTGTTACGTTGAAGCAATCCTTTTGAACTCGATAAATTTTCATGTATACGCGACAACGGGGTCACAATAAAATTAGCATCGCAAGAACTCGTGACGCGAGAAAGCGTTACTCAAAAACCAGCAACAGAAGATGTCGCGCATTAGAGCTTATTAAAGATAACCATTCGATTGAAAAATTCATTGTCAAATTAATTCCTCTAACTGGAATCTTTAATTTTCTCCAATGTGTGCTATGTACGATATACTTTCTAACGTGAATTAACGATTAATTTTCAAATAGAAATAAAATGCAAAATATTATTTACAATGCACGAGAAGTGAGATATATTTGAAATTTATTTGCATCATCGTAATATCATTGCTATCGGAAAAATTTTATATTTTGCCTCAATATCTACATCTTTTGACAACATTAACGTATTTAAAAAGAGCAATAATTTATTTTCAGAAAAACATTTTCATTTTTGTAAAGAATACATTATTGTAGCGTTTCGTTCCCGACAGGATGTACTTTACACAAAAAGTATACTTGGCGCGAGATGCTAATGCATTTCTTGATCAAGGAAATGAGAATCAAGAAAGAAGGGAAGCGAGCGATTCTTTATTTCGTCTGTGCAAAAAAGAATTAAACACTAATGCGAAGTGGTATATTTCGCTCTTATACATTTATATACACAACCTTTATGAGTATTAGACGAAACGATATTTTTGTTAAGTCGAATAACGAAAAAAAAAAATCAATATAGAATTATAATCTCATAACGTTCGAGATAGCTATAATACCGAAGAATAGTATTTTGCATCGAATTCCTTTGTACTTCACGTCCATTCAAGAACCGAATCTCGCACACGTGAATTTATGCAACTCCGACCAGTTTCTACCTTTCCGTGCGCGACAGGAAGCGCGATGGTGGACCGAGACAAAGAGCCAGAGGTTCACCGATATACACGCGAGAATCGCGCTGCGCAGAGCTGAAACTACAAACACCGCCATGCCGTCACCGGTGGTCGGCCAGGTACACCAGAGTTCGAGTCAGTCAGTCACAGTATTTGGGACAAGGTCAGAAGGTTCTGCGCTCCCCGGTTCGCCGAGACACTGGAGAGCCCGTTGCACTTTCACTTCGCCCGTTCTGCCGTGTGCATTCGCAAATTGTAACTCCGACACCGCACCGACGAACGGTGGTGCGGCGCTCTTCTCCATCAGGAGGCGAGACACATAACGCGTATTCTATAGAATCGCGATTTCGCGTATGTAAATTCGCGGCATCACGATATGGCTATGCAATTTCGAGTCTCGTGATATGCTGCGAGCAAATTTCGGAATTGGAGAGCCCGCGGTCATTTTGCTACGTTCCGACGCGTTGCAAATTCGCATCGTGTATGCATTAGATTCCTTTTATTTTGGACGAAGCGCTAACATAATTAGCATGATCCGAACATTCTGATAATTAACTAATTAGCAATTAGTGCTACTCCGACGTAGCGATCGTATAAAAAAGATCTAGACAGTGGATAAAGAGGTATAACATGTATCATAAATTAAAACATTGTGAAAAAAATGCATCTAAAGTTTCTATTTCGTTTTACACAATATATCTCGTAGAATTTAGGAATTTTGACGCGTATACAAAATGCGAGATATACAAAAAGGGAAGAATCAGAAGCGGTTTCCTCTGATCTAAATCTCTTATACACAGAAAAAAAAGTATCAAATCAACACTAATATACTTGTATATATGTAAGAATATTTGACACTTTTTGTGTACAATGCTTTAAACCATTTTTACCGGGCTTACAAATAAAACGATCATGAGCTTGCACGTAATTTGTAAACCAGGTCATTTTAAATGTTATTTGGAAATGATAACCATTTAACGTAAACAGAGTACGTATTCGCATGCAAATCGCATACGATATACCTTAAAAGTCGGACAATGCTTCTCAAGCGAGACATTAGCGAATATTTTCGGAACGCGAAAATGTATTATTATTACGCAAATGTATAGCTATTATTACGTTACGCTTATTTCATAATGTGTATTCTCTCATTCTGTTATAAAAAGTAAAATAATGCCAATCTTTTATTACATTAAATAAAAATAATTATTCTCAATTTCTTTTATAAAACTTATGAAAATAATGGCTTACATCAAACTGATTAAAAAAAAAAATTTTTCGAAAAAAATATTTTCCGTGATTTAAAAATATAATATATAATTAATAATTTTGAAGAAAATAATTAATCAACTGTTTAAATTTTCGTTTTATTTTATACATATCATTAATAATAACTGTTACCTGCAAATTAGTTAATCTCATTTTATAACAAAAATTTAAACGACTGATTGTTTTATTCAAACAAAATTATATTTTTAAATCACGTTTTTTTCAGAAATTTTTATTTAAAATAAGGTTTTTATACGTATAAAATATATATTATAATTATTATCGTAGTAGGATTTAAATAACACAATATCTCTATTATATTTTTCTATAAAAAAGAATTGATCATTATTACAAGTAACATTAACGAGATCACAGAGCGAGGCACAAGATGTTCGATAATAATCCATTCGTTCATTTTTATTCATCAAAGCTAATTATCAAAATGATACAAAACGTAAAAAAGAAAAACATATTCGATATTAATTTACAATACGTTAAATATTTTCGTGGATACGGTATAATCGGCGCTTGTTTTACATAATACGCATAATACGTTATTGTAAATACGCACGGCCGTGGGCCGCCTTGTTGTCATTCGCGCGGCAGGACTTGGACGCTCTGCGTATCATCGTGCCGCATTATCTCTCGAAACGCGATCGCAACAAGTAGAGAACGCCGTCATTCTCTATGAGTTAGCGATTACCAGATACGAGTAATGACTCGTAAACGTATCGAGGCTAGTTGTCGAAGTTGGACATTTCACGCGATCTATTCACTCGAGATCGAAGCGATCCATGCAATTAATTTTATGTTTTCGGACATTCCGTTGGGTTTTAATTAGCTCTCTATTCCACTTCATTAATCGCTTTGTATTTCACGCGGTATCAGGATGAAAATGCTAAAGCCGCTCTTGAATTTTTCGATCGTTAACGGAACGTACAAAAAGGATCGATTCCGAGTGACATTACTGTGTAATAAAGCGCGCGTCGTATGCGATATTATCGAGAATACCACGCGCGATCGTAATTAGCTTAGTTTTCACAAATGAGTATTGTGTAAGTGTCGGAAAGAAACGAATGGAGCAACCGGAAAAATCGAAGAAGTCCGGGGAGACATCGGAGCAATCATGGGGTAAGTAATTCATTATTTATTTATTATTTATTCGTTACTAATTATATTCACTTTGTATTTACGAAAAATCGGGACGGGTGGTCTGATACACCCTGTATGTAACTGTTCCTCGATCCAGAGTGCACATAAGAATGCACATAGCTCATAAAATAAAGCTTATTATATTACCAATGCGTCGTTGGTCGGTTTGATAATTTATTGATACACTTTAGCGTTTAATTATGCAATAATATAGCAGTTGCAAGATTACACTTGAAATGTATAGAAAATTGATATTACTTTATAGCCACACTTGATGATACTTCATAGCCATAAATGAAAGAAACAAAGGATATTTCATAAGTAGAAAAGCATTTGGTTAAAAGTGATAAGCAATAATAGAGTAATTTTTACTAGATAGAAATTGTCTTGAAATCTGATAAAAGCATTATTTTTTCTTGTACTTTTCGCCAAATTCTTTTTCTTTTAAGATTAAGATTTTCAGGAAAAGCAAGCATATAACTATGTACATCGTATTGATGTTTGTGATATATATTTTATATAAATTTTATGATTAATATACATTGCGATAAAGTTAAAAAGAATCGCCGAATATTGGGAATAAAATTCACGAACTCTCTACCCGCGTTCTCCACGATGGCGGACGATGTCTTTACGTCGACTATAGCGATCCGATCGATGCTCCAAATGACTGGTTTCGCGATGAATCTTTTACGATCGTTCGTCATTGTCCCTTGACAAAGTGTGCATGACATGAACGAGAGCATTTGCTTCGGGTGCTTTTACGAGTTATCGCGCTCTTCTCGGACACAACAATTAAAACTTCTACGCGCATTAAGCTATTATCATTTGCGTGTAAGCACTGTCTTAAACCCATGGAAGATATGATATTAGTGATGCAATTAGAAATTTTCGTTCTTTATCTTGTAATTCACATAACTACTGCTTTTAATTTTTACTAACATTATGTGAAAAAAAAAAGATCTTATGCTTATTTAATAATTTAATATAGATATGTTATATAGATTTTCTACAGAGCGTATTTCAATCAAAATGAGTTGAGAATGTTGAGATGTAAAAAACAGAGGAAGATTTAGAACAAAATTTTGTGGGTAGAAAGTTTAGAAATAGAAGAATCGCATTTTATTATATCGCATGTTGATATTGAAATAATTTTTGAGAAAATTTTTTTTATATTATGTACTATACAGTTATTAAATTATTCACAAAGATAGCATTATCCATAGTTTTTGAAATAATTTATTAATGGTTAGGCGAGATAAAACTTTTTACGTAAAAATTTGAGCTTAAGTAAAATATCTATCTACTGATATAGCTTGAAGTTTATCTGTGTAAGGTACATAATTCCTCATGTATGAATAATACTATGTTTACAATAAAGAATATAATAAATCTGTATCTTTAAATTTCTATTAAAGAGATTAAAAAGATTATTGCGCGTTAGATGAATTATTTTGTGCAACAGAGAGGAAGAGCGAGACTTGTTCTCCACTTGCTCGCCACGAAAACGCGAATCGGAAGTGAATAGCAGAAAGATATTTTTGCATGTGGCGTCGTCAAATTACCCCATCGCTTTCGCAATATATCGGGATCCGCGCGGCACTCGCATCCGTGCTCCATACGCGACGTAACGACGCATTACTACGCCTATCGTTTTCATTTCTCACAATCAGCGATTTTACGCGAATCACGTCAGTCGCGCGGAAGAATAAAATCGCGAATCGCAAACGTGCCGCCTGTCATTAATTGCAACATTGAGAACGGGTTCCGTGGCGAATAATGTATGCGCGTCGTAACGAGGCGGACGTTTATTCGACGAGGCGATGCACGAAGGTGAACATCACGAGAATTATTAAGGAACGCACGTTATACGTCTGCCCGGAGAAACCGAGTGCTCGGAGCATCGTGCAATTCTCCTTCAAATTCATTTTAAAAAAGTCTTGTATTCACCAGTCCAGTAGCACGGATAGTCAGAAATACTTATTTCAATCAGCTCCGCTTAAATATTTTTAAACTATTTTTATATACTTGCCATCTTTCCTTTATTTAAAAAATTTTAGGTAGTAACTTACTCTCGACTCACAATGTCGAGATCGCGAGACCGATATATCTTCCTTTCCTTTCGTTCCAATTGTTGTTGAATATTATGTATGAGTGTTAATGCGCTAAAGAGAACGCGCGCGAAGACGGGCGCAAAAATGTGGGACGCACGGGACGACGGGGGCTCGCGGGGGTGGACAGAAGACGCTCAGTTACTGTCCGCGACTGCGGCTGGCACAATGGCCATTGAAAACAGAAAATAAGCGCCATTGTTCGGCGCTTTTCAGAATCGATATTTGCGAGTACAACATCGACGCGCGCGTCGTGGGTACGCGGCGCGGCGTGATTTGAAGCGCAGATTAAAAATAAAGGGGACACACGTCGATGCGCGGGCCTCCGCTCGATCTAACTGCGCGCACGTGAACATATCGACGCTGTTTCATGACAAAGATAAACCATGTGACGGTGCACTACGACGACAGGGAACAAAGGCAACGAGCGCACTGTACTGCTTTTGTCCTTTTTTTTTTCGCCGGTAATTGGTAGCGTTCTGTCTTCATGTTCGGCGAGCGACCCACAAAAGTATCGCTGATAACGATTGTTAAATATGCGAATGCGAGAACAACGGCGAGCAATTGAGCGGTTAGGTTCATGTATTGTTTCTTTTTAAACGCATCATACTTGGAAATATTCATACGGTGGTATTTTTTATTTTGTTAAATATCTGAATTTGGACGTGGATTAGCGTATTAATTTAATCTTTTCCCCGTCGTGTTTTATATCGGGCTTTTTATTATAAAAGCAAAGTTGAAATTTGACTATGAAATATCTCCTCTTTCTGCTAAAGGCAATAATCGTCTGATCAGTATTGGCGTTTTCCATTTTCCCGATAAATGGCCAGGAATTTATTTTCGTAGAAAATTACGTTTTTAATCTTGTCTCTCGAATGTCGGACATAAATCGATATCAGATCATAATTTCGTTCGTTCTTGGCTGTTACGTTATGAAAATCGTAAATTTTGAAAGGTATTTGGTAGTTCCTTATTTATGTTTTCTAAAACGATATGTCCCGACAAGCGGTAACGGTATCAAGTTAGTGCCTGCGGCATGAAAGACGATTAGAACGATGCATCTTTCACGGTAATATGTCACGCGTTCCGTCTTTGTCCGAGGAGCATATTTATGTGTGTTGTCAGGTTACCTTTGTGCGAGGCCGATGCTGGTGGTACAGTTCGAGAAGTAGCCAGCCCGTGTATTTTCCGATGTAAAGCCAGCCACGTGGACGAGAAACAATCGTCGCTGTCAATCGTCCTGCTACGTTTAGCCGACGACAGCATACGCATTCGACGTTCATTATGTCATATAGAAGCGCATTTTCCACTTTGATTGATCCCAAGGTCGATCGATGGCATAATTTGCTAATAGATGTAATTCGATTTGACGAGTACTTCTGAAAATTCGGCGGAAAATTCCAGTTGTGCGGCAATAGATTAAGGTATATAAACTCCCTCTGCAAATTAATGTTAATATCTTTATTTAAAATATTATACTTTAGGAGAATAGATAAATATAGTAAACTCCAATACAGTTTTGTAGCAACGTGAAATATATCATGAAATATATTGTTTCTAATAATAATCACATGTTTTGTAAAAATACAAGAAGTAATCTTTGTTTTGTTGTTAGCTCACGAATAACATGAAAAAGTTGAGCTTTTCGTGTACGAACCGATTAAAAAGTGCATTAATTACGACCTAGTTAATATTCTCGAATTTTTTTCTCGTGTGCTCCGTGATTTGAATTTAAGTAAGTGACACAGTCATAAATTCATGCCGATGAATCACCGAATCAGCGCCTTTGAGTCGTCTTATCGGAGGAGAACTGGATTTAATATGGAAGGGTTACTGAATTAGATGCAGCGGCAGCCGCGCACGCGAACGATGCATTATTATTGCCGTGGACACTATTATGTAGGCTGATGGTGGAATTCGAAAGAAATGAATCGCATGTACGCAGCGCGCGATGGCGCGCCGACAATCATGCGAACGATCTCGGAACGATAGCGCCCCAAGTATCGTTTTTAATTGTACGACGCCATTTTCAGCGCGACGTGCGATTCCCGCATCGCCGCGGGACGGGAATGAAACCGGCAAGCACGCGAAACATCGCTCTGTGTCACTGTCGCTCATCAGGGCAGAAAAACGTGCAGTTTGCAGATACGCGTGTATAGTTTAAGGCGCACTCGCGCGCGGGTGCTTGAACGTTTGTCGTAAGTCGACAGTGATGAATGTCGGATTTTGGATATCTTGGAAAATTCTTGACGAATGCTCGAGATGAACTTTAACGAAATTTATTTTAATTTGTCACTCTCTGTGTGTTGAAATTCTCCACACAAATAGAGAGAAAGAATACTTTAAATAAAATAACAGTAATTCTTATATATATATATAATTCGAAGATACAATATATACTACAACATATTTTTCGTGCGATTCACGTTTAAGTAATTCATATAAATTATGCGTGATTAAATGTTATAAAATTGTAATTAAGTCATATACACTTTGCATTAGATATTTATTTATGGATAAATTTTGTGTTGAAAGTATAAATTTACGATTGAAAGAAAAAAAATCTAAATGCTATGAACCATGAGAATCTGGTTAGTTTAACGCTCATTGGGTTATTTATTGATAGAAACATAAAAACGTAAACATGTAAATCGCATAATTATGAAATAGGCTAATAAGTAGCAGTCGCCACTGCTCCGTTTAACAGTAGTTATGCTTATTGAACAATTACCGACTATTCCAACTCGCTGACTGATATATATTTATGTGATTTAATGTTTCTGCAAAAAATTCACAATGTAACTGAATTCCCATCGTATTTCGATATGATTGATTCTATCGCGATGTAGATGTAAAATACTCGCCGATTACAGCAGGGAATTCATGATAACGAATTATTAGAAAAATGCATTGAATTTTATTTCATTTTCTGTATCTTTGGATTATTTGATTCTGTAACATTAGTGGATATATATGTATATGTATAGAAACAAGAAGATAAGCGAGAAAAATAGTTATAGATAGTTATATATATTATACTTTGGAGACTTAATGACTTTCGGTTCGAATAGTAGGATATTTTGCAACATAAATGTTAATTGTTCCTTTCGAGCCGATTATAATTTTACTACCTTCGATTTTGCTCGGAATCACCGTCGCGCCGCTGGAAGCGCAACGTTGCAGAGCCGTACGTTCACTTAAGCACGCTCATTTATATTACCGTCGCGCGAACGCATTGCCCCCTCGTATAATTTCCGATTCGTTACGCCGAGTTCTACGTTCTATACAAAAAGGCGGACGATATCGTTTCGCGATATCGATCGATCGTTCTGGAAATCGTTGCGCGGTACTCCCTCTCGTCGCACTCTCCGTCGACGGATCGCCGTCTCACGACGACGCGGACGGCGGCTGCTGCACCGCTTGATACCGGAAGCGGCGATGATCGCGTTATTAATTAACGCGTAGTCTCATCACGGGTTACACGGCCGGCTACAGAGACGTTGTATACCGCGCCCTGTGGTATACTCGGCAATTCCTGTACAAGTTGCGCGGTACACGCACAGAGCTACGTGTTCGTCGGCTCTATCCCCCGATATTTATGGCTCGTCGTCGGTATGATAATTGCCTGTATATATCGCAAACGAATTTTTGCGACTGTATTATAATTTATCATCCGTTTTAATTAATTTCCTGAGATATTATCCGCTCGGTAGCGCGTGAGTAATCCTCGCGCGATGCATCAAACAGATATCATCCGCGTTATCGTTTGTTACTGGCAAATGGGGAAATCGGGAGATAATATACAGAGTTTAGGCGACACGTCGCATAAATACGTTATGCAAGTAATGCACGCGACTTCCCGCAGATTTAAACGCGCCGATCGCGTCCTTCGGGCATTCGCTTCCTCGCGCGAGCGGTTCTCTTCTCTCTTAAATTAGAGCAGCTGGCGGAGGCGAGAATCGCGACGAGTCCAGCATGGAGCCTCGATCTCGCGGCAGCGGCGCGCCGCCTACGGGATTAATTTATTCACGGCGGGGCATTAAAGCCACGGACGAAAAACCCGTTCGGGCCCGTTCCGTCCACCGGCCACGACGTGCCTTCCATCGTGACGCGAGGAGCAGTATCCCTGAATTTCCGTGACGGATCGTTTCCTTGGAGCATCGTGAACGATCCGACCGGCTTGATCGATCGGCGCGAGCGCCGTCCTTGAAGTGGTCGTCCTGTCTCTCTCTCTTTCTCTCTTTTTCTCTCTTTCTCTCGCGTGCGCGCGCGAGAGAGTGCTCTGAACGGTACGAGCGGCGAACGAGCGAGAGGCCGGTAGGCTCGTCTGCTTGGAAGGGACGGGCGAGCCATGACAACGAGACTTAGAAGTTTCTTTGTCGCGCGTTAGAATCATGCGCCTGTATGTGTGGCGGCATTCGGCAGCGCATATGCCGCGGCCTAGGCAAGATGGCGCATTCTCTCCTCTCTGTCCCCCCCGTGAAAGAGAGTGGGGCTGGGTACAGGGTTTACGGGAAGGGGGCCCGCGGGCTGGGCTGGACCGCGGGGGCCACGGGGGAACGATTTCAGGCCGTTGGAGGCCGCCCGGTTCCCCAAGTCGCATTAGAGAACGCTCGAGGATTATTACTTGCGCCAGCGGCGGCCGCGTGATCCTCCGGTATCCGCATAATAAATTTGCGCGTCTCGCAGGACGATTTCTAATGCGTTGTCCCTCCCTTTCTTCCCTCCTCCCCTCTTCCTCACCCCCCCGTATCGGCATTCGCAGATTTATCGCGCCGCTCGACATTTTTGCGATCTCGATCGAGTATCGAGGTGACCGCGAAATGTGTGTTCAGTCTCTCGATATGGAGACTGAAATGGAACTGGAAGTATCGTTTCTGGATTCTTGCTCAAGAACAATCGCTTGTGATCGTTCGAAATTATACTGCTTTTTCTCACGAAAACAATTCGTATTGCGATATCGATTATCGTTTGACGTAAAACATTTTGTAAATAAAAAATAGAAAAATCTCAATCAAATTGTTCTGAGATGTTGATTTTTTTACAGGACATCGTTTGAATGACCTTTCTTCTTTTTTTAATAAACTCGGTTCGTACATACCTATAAATAATAATTCGAATTTTGCTTCTAAAACGAAATTTTTGCTAAAAAAAATCAATTCTGCACTTATTGAAACAATGTTTTAATTAAAACGTAAAAATGTTTGCATTTTAATATAATCTATATACGTAACATTTTATAATTGGATTTACTTTAAACGATCTACTTAACATTCATATTTCTTATAGACGTATGAATAAATACAGATTTTTTTGCAAAATCTGCATGTAATTTTAAGATGATTAAAAACTTTTTTTATTTTTAATCTGAGAAAATGATTACAAATGTGTGCATTACCAGCCTCTAACAGCAGACGTTTAAAGTTCATAGGTTCTTGCAACTAATTATAAAATAGCTCCCTTCTAACAGCGTAGTCCGGCCAACACGTTAAACACGTTATACCTCGAAGGTCGATTACTAGGAATCACTTGAAGAAATTTAACGGATCGGATCAAGCAAATGTATCGAGCTGCAATGTATCTAATTCAATGACGGTAGGCTTCCTCTCTACAAGGATACAGTATTATTTCCGCATTAAATGCGTCTTTTTTACCGTGATTGATTTTTAATTCAAAGCCGAAGTTTACATATTTTCGCCGCAAATCTCGTCACCTATAAGTTCACGATCTTTTAAATGTGCAACGTATTAATTAACACAAATTTGCAAAAACAACGTTTTTCCAGCTAACCAAGCTGTTGCAGTCTCGGTATCTAGTTTAGTTATTGCGATTTTTCGCAACGAAACAGGTTACGTAAAAAGATTTCGAAGTGCGTCACGAGAGTATTCTTAAAATTATGAATTATGCAATCAGAATTGCGTTCGCGATTGAAACATTGTGCATTGAAAAAAATCTTGAACGCGAAAATATATGTATATGAGATGGATTAATGCTTTGTGGAAAATCCCGCAACAAATACTTGATAACATGATTACCCTACCGATACTGTTAGCTTTGGCTAGACATGCTAATGAGAAGTGTGATTTACGTTGAAGATATTGAAGATAATTTAGCTACTTCCACGATGTGCATTTTGTTCGCGATCTAAAATTTGATATTAAAAATAATATGTAACTAATCGTCGTACTCTCTCTTTGGGGGAGCTCGATCGATTAATTATACATGTATAAGTTTTGAAATATTTATCACTCTAAAATATTTAATGACTTTTATTAAAACTTAGCATGAAATTAATAATAAGTAGGTACTATAAATTAATAAGTAATGAAATAAATAAAATAAATTGCTAATCATAATACATTATTTAAAATCCCACCGGATGACTCACGATTTTTCGATTACGAAGAGCTCTTAGGAGACGGTTTCGCGGCCACGGAATGCCAATCGGCAAATCTGTTCCGATCTGTTCGATGAAATGGAGACTAGGTCGAGTGGCGAGTCATGATGTTACGAAGCGTCTCGAGAAATTGGACGCGCGGCCCCTCGAAGGGCATTTCGCAATGCGATTGCCGGGAAGATTGGCACGGGATATTAGAAGCCGATGGAAAACCAGTCACTCAAAGGTTATTTTCTACGATTTTATCGCAACCGGCGGGCGCCTACTTTCAAGTTGCGAGAGCAAAGAAAAATGTAGTGTTAGCCTCTCCGATCCCCGAGCTACGTAGCCGCGCTTAAGCCGTTACGGCGTTATATCGTGAGGACTGTGTTACGTTATAATTATATTATACAGTATCAATAAGACCGCCCGTGGTTAATTGATCGCGACGCGCTTTACGACCGAGGTGATTTGTCAAGTTAAAATCGTCATTAAGACGATCATAAAATGATAGCGACAAATTTATTCGCGGTGCGCTGTTACGCCGTGAATCTTCGTATGAAAGTCAACGTTCCCGCGATGGGAAAGCTGATGATTGGGACGACGATAAGGCGATCAAAATAAATCGTAGATAGGTGCATTACTCAACGGCAAAGATAAACACCAGTATATCAGACTAAATCATTCATCGTTTGAATATTACAGCTGCTCGCGATAGGTAGATATACGAACATTCCGGCGTGATCGTATCGCTCCGTTAACGATCAGTAAAAAAAGTAAGAAGTACACTCGCGTAACGCGTAACCGTACGAGATTGATCCGCGACACTTGATCCCCCGCGATCGGTGTTCTAGAAAACCGACTTCGGTGCACATTTTGAGCCCCCCTCCCCTCCTCTCGTTGCGCTCGGCGACGCCAATAATGCGTCTCAATGATCGCACGCGTATGCGTGTGCACGTCAAGAGTGGTTTGTGCCACTGACAGGTTGGTCCGTTTCTAGGACAGCCAGTTTTTCACGTGATTTTCGCACCGTGCTTAACGTGCGCCGCGCCGCGCCGCGGCCCGGTCTAACCTTCTTTCTTGCACGATCGGCGATTGCGATCGTCGGTATGCAGCATGATCGATCACGAGACGAGGACGATAAAGACGATCGGGCGATTTTTTTCCCCTCGCGCTCGAGCGTTTTCACCGGCGCGGCGTAGCGCAGCGCGACTTTTGCCCGTCCGTCTTAGCGAGTGTCCTCGGTTACCCTTCGAATCTCCGCCGTTTGCGTAATTCAAGGTTTTTGCCAGAATGATGAAATCGCGGAAATATGCGCGCTGTTATATGCATCCGGCCGCGCTCTCCGCCAGCCTCAAGAGATACATGCTCCAATTCAATTAAAGCTGATTCGATCGATGCGAATCTATGCATGATGCTAAATTCTTCAGGAAAGATTGGGAATTGATTTTAAAATAATATGCGTCTATGGTGTATTTGTACAGAGTCTGAGAAGCGGTATTTATTAAATCTGCACGATTACAACAATATATTGCTATAAACGGCAGTAATCCATGTTCAATATTTAGATTATATTTTTTTTATTCGAGTAGCTGCGCTGTAAAATACAATACATGCCAACAAAACTATTGGTTATTATTAATTTATCTAAACTGAGAAAATCAAGTAATGGTTCAGACTACCTCAGACATTTTATTTGTAAACTGGAGTTGAGATGTTCTAAACGGTGATCTAAATTATTATTCGATACGAGATCTATAAATGAGCTAATATTGAACGGTAGTGATTACTTTTTATGGCGCATTTATTTAAATTACATATAAACTGGTAGTTATATGCTTTGAATTACTTCAGGCCTTCATATCTCAGATTATTCCAATCTTAGATGTTCTAAACTATTACTTGCACTTTATTCTCAGTCTCCAGTTAATTTTATATTTGTGTCGCATTAGAATATTACGTTTTTCACTATAATTTTTCTTGTAGAGATGCAAAATTAAGATAAAGTTTATTCTGTTTATTCACACCTTTTAATTTTTGTTAGATTTTGATACAATTTTTGTTTGTCGGGCGATTCTTCAGACAATGCGAGTACTAAAGAGAATGTGATCAAAGTACGATTAAAATTATACATGCGCTTGAGATGGCAGCGCGCGCCGATTGCTATTACGGACAACAAAAACAAGTCTTTTTTTCATGAGTTTTTTACGAGTAAAAAGGAATGGCGTGTGCTAGACTCTGTAAAGTATTCTTTAAGTGGAATTTTTTACGTTTCAAAATTAACATAATGATAATCTTCTGAATATGCTCGTTTTAAAAAGCCGCATTTTATTTATATGCTACTCTCGACGACACATTCGCTTCGAAATAATCGTATTCATTGATTACCGCTGCGCAAGATGTATGTAGTTCAAAAAATTGATTTCTTGCAACATTTAATGGTCTCGGATCGATTACCAATATCGACCATTAAAATGCACATGCATGATGCATGATAAATTACATTACGGAGTATTCATTCCTAGGAGTTCAAAAGCACGCTGTTCAAATGTACAGCTGTTTAATGCTTCTACTTTAATTGTTTTAAGTTAATATATTTGTATTGAAAATTTTTTGAGTAATTTTTTTTGTTCTGTAACATGACACACTATACGACTGGCAAAATTATAAATGCAATTCACAATACATTCCATTTAATGCGCGCGCTGATGTAAAATAAATTAAACTTTGTGCATTTTTAATATTATTTATAAATGTTAATCTGAAAAATGTACGCGATGTTTCTAAAAGGCATTCTGCGATCTGTTTTCCCATGTGTTGCATAAAATTCCTTTGACGTTAATAAAAATAACGAGGCGTACCGTAAAATTCGCGAGCAAGGATAAGCGTATCGGCTTACGAGCGCAAAGATTATTCCAATTAGAGCCTCGTAAACTCGAGCGAGCGACAGATGACCGATAACTGCACGATACTTCTCGCCTTATCAGCGTCGCGCAAGGCGGGGGAGACGACTTTGTAGCACCGATGCAGTTTCGGCGCGCTCCGCCGCACCGCGTCGCGCGCCGTGCCGATCGACGCATAGTCGATCGCGTGTATACGCGTCGACACGTGCATACGCGCCGCTCGCTTATGTGCGCGTGTATGCACACGCGCGTGCACACGGGCACCAGGAGCACGGGTATTTGGCACAAGGCCGACATTAGCATCTCTACCGGTATACCCCCTACCATTCCGCCGCGCCGCGTCGTCGTCACGGCACAACTCTATCCGCAGAAACCTGTATTCCGGTTATCTCACTCTCGCGGGAACCGAGAGAGAGACTGCCGGCGTCCGTCGCCATCGTGAGAAGGCGAAGGACCTCCTACTACCGCCCGAGGAGCATAGAAACCGTTTGGAAATAGGCACGGCCACGGCGATTTGACGTCTCTTTTTTTCTCCTCTTTTTTCTCTCCGTTCTCACCGGATAATTCATTTCCTTCATTTTGCGGTAGGTTGCAACCTGGGCAACTCACAGGCCAGTCGTTTGGCCAACAGACGTCCGCTCTCGAATCCTTAAAATGCACCGCGCTTCAATCGGACCTTTGCCGAAGGATTCGTACGTCCGTTCGATCAACGGGAATTCGTATGCGTGTGGCAAGTTTCCCCAAAAACCGAAATAATTCCGTCGCGTTCAGTTTTCGTTGTTATCGACACCGAAAAACATACATATCTTCCCTCGAACGAAGGAATCAGAAAAGCCGACAATTGTTCTCTCGAGTAAACATCTCAAAACGATACTCTTTTCAGATAAGAAGAAAAGCTTTTTATCTTGATGTATTAATCGCTCGATAATTAAAAAGTTATCAAGCACCGCGGTTATATTGCGCTGTCAAATTATGTTCACGCGCAACCTACTCACTCCGTATTATTTCTTCGAAGCTACGATAAGATATTTCTTAAAAAATTGTTGACATTCTTCGTCATTAACTCTCATACGATGAAAGCCGGCCAATCGGGGAAGTGCATCTGATAAAAAACATTTGCAATTTCATCTCACGACATTTCTTACTAGGACACACACGCACACATACGCGCGTACAAGTAATCAAGAACATACTTGTAGCTAAATTGTCATGTACAATTTTTCCTCTAAAATTAGTTGAAACCACAAATTCGCCGACTCCGCTTGGTTTCGCGTAATTGAAAAATCTCTAACAATCTCGCGTTTTCGAAGAATTCGCTTTTGAAACGCAGAAAAGTTATGCCATTGTGGCGAGAAATTTCGAAATATTTCTATATTGGGGTTTTACGCTTCAAAAAATTATAAAAAATCATTATCGCGGAACCGGACACATAGATCTCGGGATGTGTGTACCATTCCTATATGCGGTGCAACATGGCGGGGAAAAAAAAAGAAAAAAAAAGGATTAATTATGCAATTATCCGCATGACACTGTAAAGTAGGTCTATACCAACGAGTTTCGCCATCGGAGCGCGCTAATACGCGCGCGATGGAATTTCGAAACGGCTGTTTCACAGTGTGAGAATGCTTCCAGTCTAGGCTGCGCGATCGGCGAGCAGTCGATAGATCGAGAAATTTAAGTATCCGCTGTTATAGCGGATCGTTCGCTGGCTTGGTATTGGACTATCACCGAATCGCGGAAATGCGACCACCACGTGCTGGCGATCAGCAACAGTTGCGTGTAGTTGAAGTAGTTGACGTTTCGCTCGAGGATTTCCAGGTCGTCGCGGAATCGATACTTCGGCGCGATCGGATCGAGATTTCTCTCTATCTCTTTTTCTCTCTTTTCCTCTGTCTCTATCTGTCGCTATCTCTATCTTTTCCTCTCTCTCTCTCTCTCTCTCTCTCTCTCTCTCTCTTTCTCTCTCTCTCTCTCTTCCGCTCGTACCTCGTCCGTACATCGAGGATTCCGCACGTCCGATAAGTAATGAGGCATCGAATGACACCTTAACCTGGATGACCGGTATATACGCGCTGAAAGGATATAAGCGCGCGGTGACTCGCTCGCCGGATTAGCTGGTAGATGCGAATTGGTGAGATTCTAGTTCGCGTTTCACCCTCGGTGAAATAGCGGCGACCGGATGTCTAATGAGCAAAGCTCAGTTGCCTCTTCTGTTCCCTTCCTTTTTTCTTTCTTTCTCTCTCTCTTTCTATTAAGCAAGTTGTTCTCAAACAAGTTGATTTAAAGTACAATTCGTATGTTAAGAAACGGAAAAAACTGTCAAGTACGGCATACACTTATAGTATAAATATAAGTATATAACATAGGATAGTACAATATTTATATAATTAGGTGTAAATAGAGAAAGAAAGAGAAAGTGATATTTAAAAATAAGATAAAATATTTAATAAATCTGTAATATTTTATTATATGTTTTATTATTCATTATATGATATAATAACTTGTTATATTTGACAATATTTATTTGTGTACGAAAGATTGATAGAACGTGCATAGTTAGTTTCGAATCTGGTTATGTTGGTCTCTAATTCTTGCGAGAGAAATATCTACATTAATAGGATCGCTTTATGTAACTGCAGGTTGCTGGATTTTTGGTTGATAGTAAAAGAATATCGTATTTTTCGCGATTTAAATAAAATTATCTCCCTCTCATGTAACGCGCAATTTTCACTTTATATCCAAAAATGGGGTATATAACGTAATTTAGAATAATAATTGAATTTTCATATAATGCTAGCACAGAATAATCCGATGAGTGTAAAATGGAATAAAAATCTCGATAAATCAATATGTCTAAAGCTATATCCCGCGCTTTGCGAGGTAGATAAAAAAAAACCATATTGTGAGAATTATTTTATTTTGAAATCGAGGCGTTAAACATCGCGGAATTTGATCGCGCGTAAAAATGTTACCGATAATAAGAAGCAAACAATGCGACCATAATAATGTATGGTATTACGCAATATATTTATTTACGTCGTTAAATATGTTTTTCATTAAAATTCGAGGGAATGGGTGATTTTTAGCCAATTAGAGCCGCGCAAAATGTCCCATGTTTCGCGTGTAAAACATATTATATTCCATAAATTTTAATATCATATAATATCAATGAATATTGTCTGGCCGTAAATTTTAACGGGCAACTCATACAACGCTCCGCGTTTCTCGTTACGCTCTCGGAGTGAATTGATTGTAATTATTACGCGAGGCAGCGAATGCAAAACATCGCTTTGTTTCGTATCCTCTACCTACTTACTTTCCTGACTCCCACTATTCATATTTTCCTCTATTATATTAGGCAACGCCCGAGATCGGATTTGGTTTATTAGTATTACTGCTAAACAATGCAAAGTTTACCAAATAAAGTTCACAGGTATTTACCAGAAAGCTCTACATAATGCCGAAGCTTTTCAAGCGTGCTGTTATTTTACATTATTTTACATAGTATTATACCCTTGCTCGTTAAAACGAGCTCTTTAAGAATAGTAGACATAAATTATTATTATGTCGAATGTTCCCATTTTTAGTTTCGGCGACAGAAAGAATTTGTTAAATTATTAAAATATCTATAATATTGAGCTATAAATATCGGTATCATCAATTTTTTAAATTAAAAACAAACTCTTTTTTAACATCGATTATAAGTAATTGGATAAAAATATGTGAATTTTTTTGTGATACATTTTTTAACACAGGGTGTACAACGCAGGAATCGCATTACTAATATGAACGAGATTGCGGCTGTTAAAAATATATACGAAATATTAAAAGATAAATATGGGATATATAACGAGAGAAAAAAATATACGTGAGAATACAAAGAATATTCCGCGTTGAGGACTACGTTAATATTAATAATAAAACGTGCGATATCTCGCCGATCGGGCGCGGCAAGGTAAATCTGGAAAATTTTTAACAACCGCGCAAGCGACTGCGAGAAACGCGCGACACGTAACGAAACGGATACGTCGCTGCGAAACGAGCATAATATCGGTCTCCGTTATCGTCGGATGCACTTTGGGCTCGCAATTCGGTGCCCCCCTCCGTGCTCGCTACAAAGAGTTCGTTTACCCCGTTTATACGTGCGCGCGAGGCCGGCCGCTATCGGTCGATTCAAGCACGACATTCGACGAATGTCGAGAAACGAGAGCGACGAGATAAGCTGAATTTAAGGCGCGATCCGGAACCCCCTCGAATAAACACAACTGCGTTCAGGCGTTTGTCGCAAATGTATGCACGCAGCGGTCTTACGCCGTCAGTAAAGGAAGAAAAAGTACGTTGATGATGAATACACAGAGAAAAAGAATATTCTTCATTTGAAAATATTTCTTTCAACGTGGAAATCTTGAAATGAGATTATATTGCGTTAAACGAAGAACACTTGCTTGAATGAGTCATTTATATAGTTCAAGCAAGAAAAAAATTTTGAAATAAAAAGTTGAAATTCTTGTAAGAAGATTATAGCGATCTTGCTTATATACGAAACAATCTATAATTTTTTAATAAGAATTTCAACTTTTTTTTCTTGGTTGAACTGTATAAATGACTTCATTCAAGCAAGTTTTCTTCGTTTAACGCAATATAATCTCATTTCAAGATTTTCACGTTGAAACTAAAGATATTTTGAAATCAAGAATAGTTTTTTCTTTCTGTGTTTTCGCTTTTTGCGTTAATTATTTATCAATTAGGTATTAAATATTCTCGTAGATGCAAGGAGTACTTTTAATCCTTGCACATACATAATTTTCTCCAGAATAATTCGATAGTATAAAAAAATCCAGTAAAGATCTATTTTTAAAGACAGGATTTCTATTAGAAAATATGCGCACATGTAATATGAACATAGTTGGTGTATTTTGTTCGCATGCAATTGTGTATAATGTATATAATTTCGGAAGAGCGGATGTTTCACCCGCACTTGCGTCACACGTATGGCAATTAACTCCAAAGAAGAAGAATATATGATTCATGCCGAAAATGTTATCGCGATTTTACGATCGCGCGTCGAACGGGCACCGTGTCGGCGCGATAATCCTCGATCATTGCAACGGATTTCGTAACGTCTGTCTATCGCAATCCGTCGGCTTTCGGGCATCGCGATATTTTTCTCGAGTCGCTTCCAGTTTTCGTATTGGTATCTTGCGTCACGACTCGTACGTTATCACCGCGAATATTCGCCATTGAATATGTACCGGAAAGGGTTCCGCTTAAAGATCTATTTTCGGTATGGGACTGACGCAATATAGATGAGACTGAAACGCTCGCGATCGTGAAATGACAAAGTAGAGGAGGAAGAGACTAATGCGTGGGATGCAGCTGACGCGGAGCTTCACGTTGAAACCAGTTCCTCGTTTTCAGCTATTTATGCACTTAGCGCGGAGAAGGAGGTACGCCGAGATAAGTGCAGGTACACACCGCAATCGGATCCCTCGGCAATGAATTATTGCCAGTAATATTAATTTGAGAAACGAACACAGATCTCTCTTTGAAGCGCTAAAAATATGTATGTATTTAGATAATGGGGAAAACGCCATAAATGCCGCAGCGTTACGTTAATTGCTTTTTCTTTACCGTTACATTCTCGTATAATCGTCGCTCCATCATTTAGGGGTCGTAGTTCGTTCCTGAAATCTTGAAGTGCTATTTTCGAGATCCGCTCTTAATGTTGCTTCCTCCGTTGATCACCCTTTCGCGTGACGGCGAGCAACGGCAACATTCTTGAACTTTCTTTTTGTGCCTTGCTAAATAACGAGCTCGTGTGACATAATAGTAAACTATGCTCATATAACGTACTCGTGGAATATAAGCGAAACACACAAGTTCCTAAAATGTAAATCCAGTCAGGAATAGGTAAATTGCAAATAAGTTTCACGCTCGATGTAAAGAGATGCAAACAGATTCAAACTGGATGTTTGACGTTTGACGTAAGCCTGTTGATCAGAATCATTTTAATATCAATATGCACTTTTCTTACCGCGGCTAATATTAAATTCAAATCTCAGCGCTCAACTCGAACTCTCGAGGACCAAAAAATATGTACTTGGTGATAATACGCGCTGCGTGAGTTTCGCAATCAATTTTCTAATAATAGGCGAACGAATTAATATTCTATTCAGCTGCTCCTTCCTTCGTCAACACACGTGACAGGTTAACGCTGCAAAATTGGACGGAAGTCGCGATTTTTGATCGAAAAGCAGCTGCGATTAAAAATTTTAATTCTATGATGAATTCAAAAGACAACTGTCGTATAATTTAAAATGTATATAACCTAATGTCTATTTTATATCGTTACATAAAAGGTGTCAGCAAATTCCTTAATCACGTAATCGTGAAATGACACGCCACGCGTGTTCGTTCGTTTCGATCGCGAGACGCAAAAAGATGCGAACGGTGGTAGATTATAAGCGATCGCAGATTTTCCTTCGGCTCGTTTTTCAGGCCGCCTGTGCCTCTCAAAGATTATAATATAGGGTTTGCGATGATCACACGCGCGGCGGACTTAACTCATCTCCCGTCTCTCCGCGGCGTTTCCGTCGATGGGGACTGCGAAAGAGCATTATTTCATCACGCCGATTTTATCGCACGAACGAGCGGCGGCGGAATTCAGGATCTGCACCTGGCAGCCCTGGCAGCGGCGGCCGGATCGACGATCGACGTCGTCGACGGCGCGCGTTCCGAGTGACATTATCATCGCCACCGAAATAGCGCGCTGATAAGGTCGTCTCCCGGACGCGCGGCCAACGACGCCGCGTCTGCTCCCAATAGAATTCCATTAATCTGGCTTACGACGATCAGTATGCGACGGCGTCGCGCCGCGCCGTATCGATAATTTAACCCAAGGATGGATAGCGCGTTCTCCTTGTTTAATGAGCGGTGCGGCGAGGGGGGCACAGGGGGGAGGGACAGAGGGCGGAGGACAACGGCGGAGGAGCGGGCATCTTTTTGCGCGCCGCACGTCGTTGTTATATAGCCGCTGAGGCAAACGCCGCTTGCATTATTTGCGAAAAGTATTAGAGCAAAAAAGAGCGCTTTTAATCGCCGCGGACTCGCATACGCTGCGCGAGCGCGCGCGCACACCTTCTTTTTAGACATACATATGCGCTGCACGCGTTAAAACACTTGTGTATATATAATAGCGCGCGATGCTACACGTTGCCTCAGAAAATGCACGCGATTCGGGTGCGAGTTCAGTTAAAGCCGTACGGGACATCTCAATTATTTTGCAATTAAGCGAAATGTAAATTTCATGTCCCGAATAAATTATTGTAATTTCCGATGCATCCCTGGGAGAGAAGTTCCCGATGTTAAATATTTTGTTATCTATCATCGAATTTTGATAAATAATTCGCAATTGTATAACTGACCTGACCTCATCATCTTGCTCTGTTTCAGGAATTCCCGAATTAATTTCATGAATGTGCGATGAAGCAACGCGCAATTTTATCGAAACGTAGTTCCCGTCTTTTTCGTCACTGATGATTTTCGCGTGTAGCGATTAAATTGCTGGTGCGTTCGTTAATTGACGAGGAGGGAGGGGGGAGGAGAAGAAGCAGGGAAAACACGGAGACGCCGTCGTTCATCGTTGCAATCGCAATCCATCGACTATAGCACATCGGGCGCAGATAATTAAGTTTACCGGGAAAGGCATAGTCATCGATGTGCGCAATCGTTCTTGCAACGACGACGCGACAACGGTAGCGTCTCGGTAAACTGCCAAAAGAAGAGGAAACGTGAAGCGAGGATGTGAGGAGTACGACGATCCTCTTGCGCTATTTGAATTTTCCGAAAAGAAAGGAACGTCAATAAGAGAGAAGAGAAACACCGTTTCCTGAATAAATAATTTATGCAAAGAGTATAGAGCAATTTGTTAATATTTACATGCGCGTATCAAAACCTTTACTTTCTGTTTTCCATGTTTATTTTAAGAAAACTCTATGTATTTGTTTATGTTATTTAAGAATATTAAGATTCTCTTCCGAAAAAGCGCCGTTGGCGCCTACGAAAACTTGCTAGATTTCGATGCGTGTTTAATTTCGCGGGAAGAAAAATGTTGCGTCAAATGAAGTAATGGCGCGACTACGCAAAAAAGACACACAAACTGCGTCTCAAACGACGATTTTCTTACCGGGAATAAACAGCGCGCGGATAAAGAGCATGAAGACATTAGCGAGGCTAATTCGTGGCGATAATTATATACTAGTTTCGTAGCAGGTTTTGCGATGTTGAAATTGCGACGCGTCTCGCGTCGCCGCCACGTCGTTCGTGATCGATATTGTGACGCAGACATGTCTTTCGCATCGTGCGAGATCACGAGATTTCGTGCTGCCATTTAATTATGCCGCTTGTTACTGGGAGACGCGCGTTACTGCGCGCATCGCGTGGTTCCGCGAAATCGATGTCACGACGAATGAAATCGACGATGAGAAACTTAAGTTAGGAAATGTTACATGAACGGGGCTAACGATGATTTATGATTGATTAGAAATTCGAATAATTAATGATAAATTCACGACTCTATGATCTTTCTACTTCGTACTTTGTGAGCTAAGAAAAGAACACTCAATCGTAAAAAAAATTTTTCATTGCTAATCGCGTGGATGCTTGAATTGACTTTAAGAATGATTGAAAAATATATTTCGCAGAATAAAGATATGTCTAATTATCTAGCGGATGTGATAAAAAATATTTGATTGTTTAATTAAGTGATAAAAAACCATCCTTAAAAGAATAAATGACAGTTTGAGTTATAAAACAATTATATAATGTTACGATGAAAATTAGCCACTATATCAGATTGTATAATACAGTATTATTTTTACCCTATCTTTTATATTTTAAAACGCGTCTTAAATTTATTTTATTTTACTTTTTGGAATTTGCTCGGTGCACCTGATGTTTTCTTCGCATATAAGTTATAACGCGAAAAAATCAAATATAAAAATATTTTTCTTATAGATATTATATTTTTATCTTTGATTTTAATTCGCGTTATACTTATTTAAAAACTACAATGATAGAGGTGTTCAGACATATAGGTCTTAAGTGTCCCGGCATTGGTACATTTACTTACATATGCATCTATCATGTTTCGGGTCGCATTAGTTTCCGCAAATACAGTGCGATACTTACCACGAAATCGCGCTATCGAAGACATACCGTGTGCAGAAGTGGTCTAGGAGTTATCGTGGTACCGTGGTAGCATCGTTCCGACTCCGACCCTCGAAATAAGTACATCGGAAAGTCAAGTGCGACCGGTCGACCGAACAAGCCGGCGCGGCGTTCGCGGACGAGCGGCCGGCATACTCGAGCGCGCTCGGCGGAGCGTGGCGCGCATAATTTGGACCACCCTATAGCGGAGGAGTGAGGTAGGTTAGTGAATCGACGGGTGTTATCTGGATGCACGGAACGTGCAGACGGCCAGTACGGAACAACATGTCGTCCGAGTCAGCGAAACAGAGACACTTTAAGCAAAGTTGGCGAATCGGCTTCGCGAACGGCACTTAAAGTGCACTTTCCACGCGGTATATACGCGCGCGCGCGCGCTCACGCACACGGGGACCGCGGTGCTCTCCGGTGCTCCGGTGTGCAGTGCCGGCTACCGGCGTGCCGTCGTCGATGCGCGGTTAGGTTAGCTTAAGGACGCGAGTAAGCGTCCATTTTCGTGGAAAGTAAGACGCGTCGTTATCGTAAAGCGAACGTTTTCCCCACCGAAAGTGTGCGCGCCGTTTACGTGTGCATGTGTGTATGTGTGCGACGGTAGACGCGTATGCAGATCGCGGCAATAGCAATAGCGGGCGACGCGAACGGCGCGACGTAAACGCTAATAATAATCGACGCAACTCGAGATCGTTGTTTCTACGAGGATTACCGGCGCCGAGAGGAGAGCAGAGAGAGAGAGAGAGAGAGAGAGAGAGAGAGGTGCGGTTTCCGCGGATCCCTTGGACCCATCCGGTGCGCATTGCGGAGTCGCGCCGAGGACCGAGGATACGGCGAACGGTGAGAATTATCGTGCGATTGTCATTTTTCTCCCCGGTAATTGCCGCTTATCGTAATCTCGAACGATACCGCGCGGCGTGATTTCCGTCGCGCGGTGCAGTGTGCAGTCCGTTGCATGTTGCATCGCGGCGCAGCCAGCCGGTGCTAGGGTGCGCTCTCACTCTCTTTCTCTTTCACCGTCTCGCTCTCCGTCTCTCCCGTGTTGATATCGTGTTTCGCGATACCAACAGGCCGGAGGATTCGGTTCACGAGTGATTAGTGCAATTAGGCAACGTCGTGTTCGCCGAGTGTTGCACCGCGCCGCGCCGCGACGAATCGCGCGCACCAAGTATCACTCGCCAGTCTCTCCCGAACGCGAGCCTGATAAAAAGCGTATCTCCAACACACGCGCGCGAATCGGCCGACACGCGTTTATGCCGCGTTCTGTGAATTGGAGCAACGGGAAGGAGTCGGCGGTGTTCGGCGCCGATAGCTTCCGCAAATTCGAACGATCCGACTCCTCGAAACCGCACGAACTGCTCGCGCGATTTACGTTAACGGGAGTTCTGTGTTGGCAAGAAGAGACATTAATCTTCAAGAGTTTTGAAATCGCATGGAAGAAGGATCGGAAAAGCTCGTCCTTGACGACTGCCTGAAGGTGCAGAGAGGTGATAGTTTGCGGGGACCGATCGCGTAAGGAGCTACGATATATCTCTTCCTTCGACGAGCGAGCGGCTGGCAGCTGTGCGTGTGTAAATTCACACGTTGCAGGACGTAGAAGGAGGTATAACGAGGTACGTACTTTGTGGCAAATTGTATACTATTAAAGCGAGAGATTTTCGGTTCGCCAGCCAGTGTAACGGGCTTACGATTTTCTTAAGCTGCGGGATACTGATAATTCTAGCGAAGCTGTCGCTTCGCGCCGACTGCTCGAACCACATATTTTCGTTTAGCAAGTTTTCAGGACGGATAAAGTAAGAATTTTTTTGAAGGGATTATAATCCTTATTGCGAATTTGAACGACGTTGATTCGTACGTCGGATGGTCGGTCGTGTTTGCGCAAAGTGAATTGGCAATTTATGTGGTGGTAAATGTGCAACTTCCTCCCCGCCGCATCGATGAATACGTTAACGTTTTTTTGCGCATGCCTCGCACTTCGGTTGCGATTAATAATAATGTTATACAGGATCGGGTTCTCTTCGTTCGCGCCGTTATTTTTTATCGCATTAACGTAAACGCAACGAAAGAAAAATAAAATAGCGATATATTTATATAAATGAAATATATGATTAGTGTTACGTAAGAAGCCGCAATTACGTAATTGACATGCAAATGAAATACTTATTAGGTGAGATATAAAATGTAAAGTTAGATCCGGATCCATTTTTGCTTTATGACCTTCGGTAACACGAGCAAACATGTTTTTCCGTCGTCGGTGGCTGGACGTACTTAATGCAAAAAAGAACCTGCTATATCAGTCTCCTGCAATTTTTACAACGACTGTGCTAAATTAAACACGGTACAATATCTAAGATTGTATAGCCTAAGATAAAAATTTCGTGATCGCTCTTCCGTAAGCGTTTATCGGGCGTAATAAAAAAACGGATAGTCTTGCTAAAAGAGCCGTATAAATAACTAACGTTTTACGTAAAGAAAGAATATTCAAAAAGATTGCCTAAAAATAGGCCATATTTCGAACACAAAAAATCATCGCAATAAGACACGCGCGAGAAATATATCCTAAAAGCATTGTTCTTTAACAATCAATTTTTAATTTTTACAATCGATGGAAAGCTGCATAAATTTCGTAATATCGCCGTGTGACGAAGAACCAATTTTCGTACGCCGGTTTTCGAGTAAACTCTTCAATTAAGCGGATGGACCAGACGATCCTTAAAGGGGATCAGCTCGTTCGCTGTTTTCGCAGATAGCGACCTTTCGACTTGGACGAGTATACGCCATTGTTGACGGAAAGTCGTCGTCAAAGGGAGTCGCTTTGATTCGATGTTCAGCGACACTCAATGGAGCACCGTCGCGTCGCCCCGATGCTGCTGCTGCTGCCGCCGTCGCGCGCGCGCGCGCGTACGCGCTGATAAAGCCAAATGATAACGAGATGCAGCCTGGCGCGCTGCGTTACCTCACCGCCGCGTACCCAAGTGCAATGCTACAAACTATCACTTTTCTCGCGCAATAAGACCACGCGGCATGGATACGTGCCGTAACAATTGTGAAACCTATTGTGGAGCGCGGTGTATGAAACCGCAGTCATTACAACGCCTACGCGCTTAAGCGCGCGGATACGTTACACGGTGAGGGGGGTCCTTACGGAGAGCGACCGCGCCGCGATTCACTGTTAGGCTGTAGTATGTTGTTGGAAATTATGTTACGGGGCGTTATTCGATGTTGACTGCTAAACACGCGAGTTTATCTATCTGCTGCATGATTTAAATTTTTACGGAGGGTATCTTGACTCGCTCCGATCTTTGCTTTACCGGTTATAATATATTTTTAACTGAAACGTATACGTACGTTTTGATTGTAGAACATTATATAAGATTATTACTCTTGAAACACGAAGCAAAACTGACGATAAGATCGATCTGCCTTTAGTCTTCGGACAATTTGCAGTAGGTCTGTAAGAATCTTGAATTCGTCCATGTTGATTTTAACACGGATGCGTGTTGAAGCAAGTGGTGACGATTAATTTGTCGAAGAGCATCAAAAGCAAAGATATCTTACAATTAGCTCGAGATGTTCAATTCCTGTTTAAATACCCGACGCGCGTAAACAATGGAGATCAACGGCCCTGGTGGAACCGTCCGCCTGTTTCTTAATGAAGTGCCTGGCTCTTTCATCATCCCTGCTGCGGTTGTAGATAATGCACGACGAACGGAACGCAAATACACAACTCGACTCGCGAGCGATCGAGACGACGAGCGTCCTTGTATAGAGATTCCACCGAGGAGGTTTTGCCGAGAGAATCGCGAGCTCTCTGATAAGATTAATACATCTTCTCTGATGTGCCGCGGGCCGGGGAAAACCGTAATACCTGCAGATTTCGAAAAGTTCTTTTAGCAAACGTTATCATATTATGTGATGCGAGTTAAAGCGCTGAATGCTTTAATTGACGTTCGAAACAGTGGTTGCTTCGTTATTCTGTCATTTCAGTTCCGGAACACATTTACGAGAAATCAGGAGTATTTTCAGTATTTTGGGATAGATCGGTTATTTGACTATTTCTTATTGACAATTGTATTATAGTTTTGTCTCGTCTCATTAAGAAGGAATTCTTTATATCGGATGTTGCAATTTAGGTAGCAACATATTTTGGAATATCTTTCTTTTTTTTTCTCACTCTACAACAATAAATAAAATTGGATAAATTAATTTGATTTTGCGCATTGATATCGGGCTCTTTCTTCGCGATTATCATACGCGTCGCGTCACGGGTTATTGACTGACATACTCGCGCGAATGTCGCGAGTGAGTCAGACCGTCCGTATCTGGTTTCAGATTGTTTAGAGCGTCGCAATCGATGTCGGGATAGAACGTGGATCGATCGTGGAGCCGATATTTAAAAAAGGCGTAATCGACTCATTGTTACCGCTCGCGCGCTAACTGTGTGTGCGGGCAACACAATTCCGCTAATTGCGCTTTATCGATACCGATATATACACCGCGCGCGCTTTGACAGTCCATTCGTGCGGCGCGATCCGAAAGACGAATTCGAGCTGCGGCTCGACCGCATCGCGGTCGAATTTTAACTCCCGCGAGTTCATTTAGAACGAGCGTTTAACTTGCGTTTCGTGGTATCACGCTAGTTACGATAGTTCGACGCGCACATTGGGAATTCGAGTTCGACCGCGGTTGATTTCTCGCTTTATGATACGTGAATCAGAAATCTCCGAATAACGATTAACATGTGCCACGCGAACTCGTCAAGATAACAGTGCACGATTAATCATGTCTCTAGAAAAAGAAATTATTCGTTATCCACGGTATTCATTTGAAATGACATTGAATTAGATACTGGATATTAAGGCTATCATATATTGTCTCAGGATATACTATTATCTTTTAATATTTTATATTTACAAATAAATTATATTTTTTCTTTCTCTCTCTCTCTCTCTCTATTTTTGTTATCTGATAAAATTATTAACGCTAATAATTAACATTGCGATAAAGCTAGAAAATTCTGCACATAAAATAAATAGTCCAAAATTCATTTTGGCATTTTGAGCTGCTTTTATTCATCGAGTTATTCTTTCCCTACTTGATATGTATGCTCGCGATGCTCGCGAACTCGGTACAAACGAACAGCTTGACAAACCTTTCGCTTATACACAGCGTGCATACGCACGCTGGCACGCATTCGGATAGGTCGTGGTTGTCGGTAGGACAGCGGACGCTTTGTTTCAGGAGTGCTCTAACCATAATCGTCGTATCGGACCACTTTTCTGTGTCGTGCGTTCCATACAGATTTGCTTGTAATAGACGATAAACCCACGCAATCCAAATTTTTCTAGGGACTATAGGCAACGTTCTACGGACTATAATAGACAAAGTTTTCTTTATCATTAAAGATTAAAGCTTCTTTTGCGATGATTATTATACTAAATAACTTTGAGCTACTTTACACGTTCATTATCTTCTAAAAGATATTATAAGAAAAAAATTTTTCTTTTTTTTTCTATTTTTACATGGTCCAATATATTCTTTTGTATTTTGTTCGAATGGTGTGTGGATTCAGTGATGGATTGAATAAAATCTGGATTGTCGAATAATAAATGTAGTATAGGCGTAAGTAGTAAAAGCGCTTAAAACGGAAAAAATATTAAGTCAATTAGGATACGTGGCTTTTAGACATAAAGTGTTTGCTCAGACGCGGTAAAGAAAACCGCAAGTGTGTAATGTCATTAGAAACGTGTGGATGGACATAATGTTGGATGTCTCGAGTATTAATTGCCAAAGAAATATAATTATTGTGTCCCATTCATTTCTACTTTTTTAAATACAGAATTTATTAACTCTTGTTAACATTTAATTCCATATTAAATACTTATCTCGTCCATACAATACAATGGGGAATATCTTATTTTTTTTAAATCTAAAATTTATATAAAGAGACACTGTTTAACTCCATAAGTGCACATGTAACTTTCTTTTCATAGATAAAGAGGAAAATATAGGAAGTCTCTACGCGGATATTGCAAAGATAAAAATAGAAGTAGACAAAATTACATGCAATCAAATATTTATTCTCGTAACACATACACATATATATTTTAGGGTCGCGTTTCGTGAATCAGCCTGTAGCGATGCATACGTAGCCATTGAAACTTGCGAACGGCGACGAAAAAGAAAGGAAATTCGTGAGAGCGAGGGAAAAGTATAGCAGACATGAAAGATAGAGAGAAAGGCGAGGAGAACGAGGCATGGCCGTATTTTCGGGTGACCGTGGCCCTGCCCTCGGTTTCGAGGCATCGTTTATGTGCCACTCGGTGCATTCTACCACTATTGCTGTGTGCGTGTGTGTGCACACGATGCATTCAGCGCATTTATATTTGGCCGGAGGGCGAAGCGGGTTCGACATTGGTGTTAGCGCATGCATTCGTCCGTACGTGTGCGCGCGCGCGTGTTTATACGCACACACACGCACACACGCATATGCGTATGCATTTGTGTATGCGCACAGAGGGTCAGTGGTTCCGGCGGTTTTATTATTCGGCACTGCGCGCCGAGTTAACCCAGGTCAGTGTGTGGTAAAAAAGCCATACGTTCGGCGAGACTGCCACACGAGCGTCCGCGCGACGAAGCGGGAAGAAACGCGAAGAGAAAGGAGGGAAGAGAGCGAGAGGAATGGCGTGCGGGAAGGAGGGAGGAAAGAGGGCGACGCAAATGTGCACGGTGTGTTACACGCACGCATGCATGCACGCACGCACGCACGCATGCACGCACGCACACACGTTGGAAGTGCATTCGCGATGCGGACGACCGTCGAACGCGCTGTGTCCGTTGCCAAACCAGGCTGCGCCTGCTCGTCGCGGTTCGCTCGCTCGCTCTCGAACGCGAGCGAGTTTTGCGCGCGATGTGAATTTTCAATATTCTTTCCGCTCTTTTCGTGACGACGAAGAATAGGCTGTAAATGCGGACTATACCGTGCGAGAAATCGATTAATTTTATCCACTTACAATAAAAAGAGTTTCATCATGAAGCGTGACGTAGGGAGAGAGAGAGAGAGAGAGAGAGAGAGAGAGAAAGAGAGAAAATAAAAATATATTTCGAGTTTTATTTCATTACGTAGAATGCGAATACACACGTTTTAAGATGAAATAAAAAAGATAACGTATATGTTGTATTCTCTGACACAAGTCAATAGATAACAACCAATATCATTCACGTATATCCATGAATGCAATTTTGTCGGAGTCCTCTATTAATAGAGAAGATGCAGGTGGTCACAATGTCTCTATATCTATACGTACGCGACGTTGAGGCAGAAATGGACCTTAAATGTATATCGTGATATCGCTAGAATTATCGTGTGATAAATAACTTGTGAGATAATGCCTTAATCCGAGATCTGACGAATCCATTTGGCTAATTAGAGTGCAACGAAATCCTTTATCCGTCGTATTTCATTTTTCATTATTATTACTATACTGTTCTCTTTTATATTTGCGTGCTTCCATATTTAGGATCTTCTCTCTCTCGCGCCCCGCGCGCGCGCGCGCGCGCGAGCGTGTATGCGTTCGTCGAAAGAGCCGCGCGAGACTGGTGGCATTGTTAGTACTCAAAATTAGAGCAACTGATATCTGTCCTGGAAACACTGAAGCCTGTGTGCCAGCACGTCGCTTCATACAAAAAAGCCACGGACATAAACTCGATAGTTGAAAATGCCGAACGAATATTCCGGTAAGCGACAAGCGTTGTATTTTCGCTCCTCGACGATAAACGTATATAGTGAATAACATAATTAAAAGCGCATACCTCGGAGATATATTTTTGCTGCTTATCTGACTATATGTGATAATAATTCCTTTTTTCTAATTTCATGCAAATAGAGCTTGTTACGACGCAATACACTTATCATCGTAGAAATTTTTTAAATCGTCTACTACGTTTGTCGATCTCGTTCGACTAATTATATTTGCGCGCGCATAGAACGAAAAAAAATGTACAGCTTGGCACTGATAACGATTCACGAATATCGGATACGTAAGAAATGCGCATACGATTAAAATAATATCAAAAGTGCAGAGTCCAAAGTAACTCGTCTAATGAAAGATGATAAAATCGTATCAAAATTTCGTAAATTGCTTATAGCTTAACTCTAAAACTGATTTTTAGTTTAATTCAAGCAGTTATAAAAGCTTGTGAGGTAATGCTTTAATCCGAGATCAAAAGTTGCTTGTGTGTTGAATAAACTTCCGTTTCAATATAAATTTGAAAAAACGCGCTTAGATAATACATTTCTTTTTACCAAAATTCTTCATGTAATGTATTGTAACAGTGCTCATCGTTTATGTGTTTTATTCTGGTGTGTAATGGCTATACGTAACGTAATTAGAATTAAGCCGCGACGCGGCGAGACGTGCACACAGGTGTGCGATGTTCTCGTCGGTTCCCATCAAATTACTGTCCGGTGTCCTTGAGACAAAGGCGGGTGCGTGAATTTTAGAGCGGCTCGACCGCGAGCCGCGCGGTGAAATCACCATTGCAAAAATCGATTTCGTATCCGTAAATACTACTGCGTCGCGTGATGCACCGTTCGGGTGACGGGGAGTGACAAAGAGGGCCCGTCGAAGGCGCGTCGGAAGGAAGGAGGAAAGTAAAATATAGGGAGGGACACGGGGGCAAGAGCTACCTACGAAGAGATAGGAGGGTGAAGCGGGCAGAGGTGGCTCGGTGGTAGAGTTTCACCAGTTAGCCGGGTTTAAAACAGCTGCCGAATTTCCCTCTCGGTCGAGAGAGTGAGAGTGACCCATCGAGAGCGAGTGTGTTCCACATCGCGTTTCGCCGTTCCTCCTCCTCCTCCTCCACTCCCCCTCTCTCTCTCTCTTTCTCTCTCTCTCTCTCTCCTTTTCGTCCCTCCCCGGACACAAGTCAGCGCAGCCGGTAGCACATGCACGTGCACGTGCACATGCACAAGCAGCGTTGCAGACTGCCGGGCCATTTGCGCGCATCCATGCGCGCCTCCTACGTGTACGTCTATATAGATATCAGCGGGTCAACACGGAGAGAGCACCCATACCCGCGCACCCTCGCGCGCACACATGCACATGCGCGCGCGTATACCGCAAACACCTACACATTCGATATATATATGCGCTATACGTGACCGAACACGCGACTGTGCAAACCTGTGAGCACTCGTACAAACCTCCTAACGCAACACACACATGCAACGCATCGATCAGCACGTGGCGAGTTTCGAGGATGAAGCGTACGTACGGAGTGCACGCGTGTGTGCCCGTGTGTCAATTGCACGTTGCACGCGTGTGCGCGGGCGTTAGTGCAGCGAGAACGCCGAGAACGACTCTCCGCCACGCGTACGTGTCTGATGCACACGGAGGATTCGGGATATCGTGCGCGAACCCGTACAGTAACCGGGACGCTGCCGCGTCCCGCCAAGTTTCGAGTTTTCCCCTTATGCTTTACTCCACCGAAAGCTTTTCCCTCGGTGTACATATACCTCGAATCGCTTTAGAAAGCCGTGCGCCTGCTCTCCCCGGTCGTCGCGTCGCATCGGCACGTTGCTCGAAACGTGAGGACGTTTTCACAGGCGCATGGGAAGAGCGGGAAAAAGGATGCTCGGGGACTTTAAAATCGGATGCCGTACCGCTTTTCTCTCGTTCCCCGCGTTCGAGCCGTTCTAATATCGGTAATCAGTGCCGTCGAGTGAACCGGATGAAGGTAAGCTCGCGTTAAAGAGCTTTACATTTCTTTGCGAACGCGCCATTGCGAGCAAATCTGTGGCGAACGAGACGATGTGTAATTGACCACTCTCTAAAATAGGCTGAATTTACTTGGCGAGTTGCAGCAGCGTAATAGGCACCGATGTGACGCATCATCGTCGCGTTAAATTTATAAGACTTGAAATATTATTTATACTTAGGGATGCTTATACGTCCTTATAGATATCTATAAAAAAAATTATTATCTCTTTTTACGTTACACGGGGAAAAAAACACTTGAATTTTCGCACAATGGATTAATTTCTGAGCTCGAGCTCCTCGATTTCAATTCGAAGAATAATACGTATGGGCCGAATGAGCTTTGCATAATCGACTGTTATTGAAGCTATTGAAGACGGTTCACGGCCGTCAGTTCGCGATTGAATTGGAGCCGAAAGACGCGGGGCCGTTTTATGATCGAGATCCCTTTTTGCAGGCCCCCAAGGCTAACGCGTCTGCGAAAGTTAAGATCGAATTTATTTGGTGGAAGGCCGGTCGCGTCTCTCTCGATACGGGCGATACCTTAGGATGATCCGCGTATTTATATGACGCCGTGTGCGAAACTTACCTTCCCACGCCGGGATATTACGTTTGTTCCCCTGGGCGGTTACACGACCGCGTGCGGTTACATTATCTACGACATTGCCGGAAACCGTCGACATTTTTGTCTACGTGGGCGTAGCCCACGCCACGCCCAGGCGATGTAACAATGTACTCGATTTCCGAAAAAAAGGCAAAACGAAGTGCACCAGCTGTAGTTTCGACGAATCGAGGTTAGTAGTCTGCCTGTAACTGCCATTTGGCGCTATTGGATTATAACAACAATGCTGGGTCTTCTATTCGCGTGCGAAACATGTGGGTGCCGGTAACGCGGTCGCATTTGATCGATATTACCGAGTTGTCAGCTTGCACGTATATTATGACGCTTTTCTGTGCGTCATTTCAGCATGTCATTCTCTTATGCGTTTTAATATTCTTTACCCTTCTACGCTACGCATTTTTCAGTTCGTTCCGCTGAACGGATTTTTGTATCTATATATAATTAAAAGCAAGCTTGTGCTTATTGATAAACATAATAATGCGTCGTAGTTAAATACTGTTACATATATAGTAGTAGTATTTTTTAATATTTTCCTATTCCTCTTCTTAAGTTAAATGCGATAGATAACTGTTTTCGAGATTTGGTATGCAGAACGATAATTCTCTATGCGTGAACTATGTTACTTAGCGCACGAAGAAATATCAGACGCACTCCCGTGTGATTTTTTCGTTATAATCGATTAATTTGAAATACTTGCGTGGCGTGAGAAATCAAACCGTCGCTATTATCAACTTGTACATATTTCCATAAATCCATATTCACATTTCTATAAACTACGTGCCGCGGGTTAAACAGATCTATTAATTGCGCGGTTTTACGAGTGTCGTGGAACACGCGTTTTCCGCGTCAAGTATGCGAGCCGCGCAATAATTAATTCTCCTAACCGTACAATAATTACGATATTAAACATGGCGCTTTAATCCTCCGCGGTCCTACGGGGCGCCAAGGAATATTAGGTCAAATTTGCCGATCGATATTTCGAAGAACGACGAGTGGAGTGTGTTGCTCCACGGGGGGTCCGCCGAATCGCGAGTTACTCCCAGTTTCTGGGAGTGGTGCAACAAGTAGTAACGGTGTTTATATCGCCGCCGTTGGCTACGGCGGTGCGGTGTCTGGGTGCATACACGTGCACGCGCCGCATGTATGTGAGCGAGTATATAGGTCAGCGGCAGCCGCAGCAGCCGGGTTATAAAGCGGCCACCCCCGAAATTTTCCAAGCTGGATGAAACGGGAGGGCGACCCGTCGACTATCCCGCACACTATTCCGCACAGTCGAAATACACACGGTGGTCGTGTACGAGCGAAACTCATGTACCGGATACATAACCGGGGCGCGATATACGTACATACACCCTGTATGTGCACTCGCTTCCGCGTGCCGATGCATACATACGTACGTATATGTACATACATACGTATGTGTACGTACAGTCGATCGTCCAATGTCGCGGCAACAGTTTTGCGAAGGTAGGGTAGGGGGCGGACGAAAAAAAAGGTAATATGACGGTTTTTTTTTGTGTACGTCCACGGTCAGCCAGCTTGTAATTGACCAACCGCAAAAGTTCGTTAACGTCGATGAGAGAAAGAACCGCGCCAAAATATCCGTTTCGGTCGCCGCAGTCAACAGATGACGATATGTATTTATCGAGTATCGCGTTTACGTAAGTTAGGCTCGCATACATTGTGGGAGGACGGTAGGGTACGATAACGATTAACCCTTTCAGAGGGCTGCTCTTTTATAAACTCTTTTTATGCGACAGAAATTTTAAATATAAAATCTATTTTAAACGTATTTTGATGTAAAGAAATAGTGCAGGAATTGAAAACACATAATATTTTTTTGATATTAGGATGACTGATTTAGCATTTATTAAAATAAAAATTGGGTAGATGCTCATTGGCCAGTAATTTTTTGATAGAAATATACATATCGTGTTATTTTTCAGCTTATTTTTTAGCTTAAATATATTAAATATTATTTTATTGATAAAAGTTTGTCCGTAATATAGGAAAAAATTGACTGCTGAAAACGTATGTTTTCATGGAATTTTTTCCATTAAGCGATATCTCATTATCGTTTCGCGCGACTCCGCATTTTGTTAATCTGAAATAAAAACGACATTTGCGCACACGCCGTTTTTGCAATGTTGACGGATATAACTTTACGATAACCGATTCCGAATAAATCGCGTGTAAAATTTTATTTCTATGCGTTACTTTTCTGCACATCATTGCATAATTTTTGCGCATCATTGATTTGCATTACATCGAGTTTATTTGCTCGCAAAAACGCTCGTGAGCATCAGGTGCTACCAGTTTCCACTTGATCGCGCAAGGCTATCCCGATGAACAATTAAATAGCTGTTCTTTCTAGTCTGGGACGATATTTGCGAAATTGATTGCCAAAATGGCGATTGCGTTTACAGCGGGATTACCCCAGAGGTAACGGTTAAATTTGCAAGGACGCGTGAAATAATTTCTCAATAAGCGATCAAAGAGACGTGAAACAAAGTTTACATTGTACCGAATTTTCGCTACGCTGAACGCGTTACGCGCAGCTTTCGTCTGCTGATGATTTTCGGAAAATTGGCCGTTAATAACCATAAAATCCAGTTAGCCGAATCTTTTCGTGCGTGCGAGCACGACAATTGAGCGGTGCGACGCGTTAAATATCTATTAACTTCCGGTTTAGTCATGAATTCATAATACGCGTTCGGCTCTCAAACGATTATGTTCCGCTGAGTTAGATTTATCGTGTGTATTTTATTAATATTTCTGTTGAACGTGCACCGGCTACGCGCGTGTTTTTAGTCACCGCGCGTTCACTATTTTATACGCATCGTACCACTTTTTTCTTTTTTAGTGCGTGCGCGCAATTTGCGTATTTCATACCCACCGCCGTAGACACGTATGCTCTTTTAAAGAGAAAAATGCATTATGTATTAAAACAATATCACGCCGCACGCACAATTTTTTCCACGTATTACGCTGGCTCGTACTTTGATCCGCGATCCTTTTTCAAACTCGTCATGCGAAAATTTAACCCTTAATTGGTGTGGTAGGGTATACGACTGGTATAACAGGGTCATACGATTGCTGCAGTAGGGTCATACGACTTTATCAGCTCCGTCATGCGATTATTTATTTAGTCGTTTGCGATATTTCGCGAAGTTTCAAATGACAAAGACGACACGAAAGGACTATAAATATCAATCTGTGAAATTGTTTTTTCGTTGAAACGCCTCTATATGTGTCAACAAACTATAATATTATCGATGCAGTATTTAATGGCACTTTATTAGCACTAAATTGACATTTTACAATCTAATTAACATGATTTTTGAAAATTATTATTTCACCAATTATGGTATATATTTCGTCCGTCGTAATTTACGCAGCCGTAATGAATACTTTCGAGAATCTGTAAAATTTTATCGCGAAAATTTTATCAAGTCTTGAACGTCTTGGCGTAGAAAGGACCACGCTCGCACCAAAATCATTCTTGCAGTCGAGCGACGCACAAGTGGCGAAATGCACCGATAAAAGCGCGTAAGTCAACGGAGCTGGAGCGTCGATATGGAGCGAATCGCTGTGTCGGTCGATCCGAAGGAAGCAGCGAAATTATTTCGAGTCGCGGTCGTTCACTTTGTTTGCGCTCGTGCCAAGCAGCCGGCGCGCGCTCTGATGCCGACTGTACCTACGCCAGCGGTATGTAGATGACGGCGTACATATGTGCACATAGGTCGGTCCGCGCAACAAGTAGGTATCGCCAAAATATGACCGTGCGCGACCGGCACATAGAGAACGAGAGAAAGAGGGAAAGATAGAGAGGAAAAGAGAGGAAAGGAGAAAGGAAGAGAGAGAGAGAGAGAGAAAGCGAAAACGAGGCAAGATGCACGCCACGGCATGCTTGCGCCCGAAAGCGCGCGTCGCGCGTAACACCGGAGGAATCCGCCGCGACTCCTCAAGGTTGCCGTCGCGGAAAAGCCGGAGCGCGCGCGCTTCACGCCCTCGCGACGCGACGCGCCTCCGACGAAAATAGATCCCGTCGACCGGAGCGGAGATTGCCGACAGAGTGGAAAATTGGCTTAATTCTGCGACGTGTAAACGAGCGCTTAAGTGTGTCGAGAAAGTTTTATGGGTTATCGCGGCGCGGAAACATTGGCGTCGCGCCAGCCGACCCTGCCGGGCCCTGATCTCCGCGGTCGCTGGATTATTAATTGTTTGACGATCCGTTAAGTCGTACTTCCATGAGTTATTAACGGTACACTTGACGGGAGGGGGGTGTCTGACGGAGCAGCGAAAATTCGCGGCTGTGAATGGGATCGTCTGTATCCCATGTACGTCTTTCACGTTCTTCATTAGAGTATATCTCTTTCATGAAATAATTCGAGTAACTTAATAACTGTATGGGTGAGGTATACATGGTGGCGCATGGTGGTATACACACGCGATTCGGAAAAGTTCCGAGTTCTCCGCATTTAAAATTCGCACGACGTTTGGCTTGAACAATTGCACAAGAGACTATTATTATTCGCAATTACTTTTCTTATTATAAGCAATTCTTTTTTTTTTTTTACTAAACACATTGCTGGACGCGCGCAAAGAAAACTATGCCGTCTGTTAGAATCGGCAATTCTCTATTTTACTGCGAGAACGTTCTCTTCCGGTTTTGTTTGATGTGTTTCATCGTGCTGCTCTTCGTGCCCGCCCTTTTGGACGCTACGAACTCGGGACTGACATTCCTTGCAAATCGCTGCTCGGTTTCGACGGTTCCCGTGCGCCGCCCGCGGTCCCACGATCCCTGGGACGATTTGAATGCGGGATGCGAGTACGGTCGATCCCAATGCGAGTTCCGCGATGCAGGCGGCGTACGAACTACTAGAATCGTTCCTGGATCGCCTCGATCTTCAACGCTCCCCTAAGTGCAAGTAACTGCATTGAACTACGGTCTTTTATTTATTTGTTTTCGATCATTTTTTCGTGGCTTTTTATTCTGCTTTAACACCTCCGAATATAATTTGGAATGCGTTTTACGTTATAATATCAACAATGAAAGAGAAATATAAATATTATTTTAGATTCAATAAAACAAAGAAATGTTTATTATATAGATCTCAGTACATTCAATGTTAAAATTTAAAATTTTTATGTGTTTAACATTACATGTAAATATTTCTTCAGATAAATGCAACAATTTATGATTTACATTAAAATCACAGAAAGTAGCAAATTTTATTATTGCATTATAACCAACATTGTATGGAAAGTATGCTGAAACAATCAAGAGTGTATAGATATCTTTATAAACATTGCTTTCGATGCACGAAAATACGGAAATAATCCGATCGAGAATAACGACGGCCTAACGTATTTGTTCTTAATTAACAACTGGAATGTGACGCAACCTGCGGCAAAAGTATTGCACTTCTAATGAAGCCGCCGTCGTATAGATTAATATCACGGGGGGAAAAACTATTTTTGGCTCAAGGGCGATCGCGCGAATCGTGTGACGAGTGTCCCGTTCGTTGATTGCGACTCGATACTCGGCGGAGAAAGGTGGCGGCGAGCTACTGCTGCCGCTGCCGCTGCTACCGCTGCGACTCGTAGGGACGAGTACTTACGTAATGCCAATTACGATGCCTACGATACTTACGAGTAAACATCGCTTCGTTACGGTGCGTTTATGCACGCGTTATTCTGTGTCAGCATACCTTGCACTTACTGTTACCGCAACAACGACGGCGTGAAGACACCCTTTTGCCGTCCCGCCGGCTGTCCCAGATAGAACGAGTGAACGTATCCGCGCGGTACCACACGCGGCGTCGCGCCGCGCGCCGCGGCGCGGCGTGTCGACGGTCGTTTGTATACTTGACGTCAGAATAAAATAATAATATTCGTGCACGCGAGACACATGTGCCGCCGCGTCGCGCCGGTGCCCCGTCGACTTTATTTTGCGGGCGATCCCGCGTAGATCCCGATCGGCACGGATCTCGATCTCGCGCGCGAGCTAATGACATAACGTCGTGATCGATAACAATTTTAACGTCTTCCTGGAAATATTTACCGGCTTTTTTTTCCTATCGATGAATTGCGGTTTTTTTTTACACGATTGTCCCGCCATATTTCTCACGTTTGCGTCGCGTCCGCGAAAGTCCGCGTGTGTGCATATACACATGTACACAAGTGCGCGAACGGATTCACCTAGGGAATTTTCCGAGGCGCGCGGAAGCGGTGTACGCTTAATTACCGAAATATCGCGCTACATTTCGTAATTTGTTATTATCGAACGACAAGCTAGACGATTAATAAAACAAAGTACACTAATTAATAATAATTTGATTTGCGTAATGAGCGCACCAGCGCATTTGCATTTATTGACAAAGTCAATAATGATTTATCGATTCGCAACCGGCAAATAATTGTGGGGCAAATTAAATTGGAATTAGCGTAAAAGCGGCGCCCTTTCTCATTTTAATTAATTACCTTCGCGACAACGTGACGCGCGCGCGCGCGCGAGCGCGCGCGTGTGCATTGCCGGCGGCACGAGATGCCCTTTCGTAATCAAGGAGGTGCTATTTCTCTTAGTATAAATAATGTATCCACACGACGTAACGAGACGACAGGCGTTTAATAATTATTTAACCCCGTGATTGAATAACGTCAAATAAACGGTGAATTCGCCATGCCGTGGTATAACGTTTCTTAAAATATAAACCGGTTTCGCGCGAAGAATTTAATCTTTATCCGCGGTGCGCGTGGTGAACCGCAGATGCGGTTTATCGATGCTGTCGGATTTTTTAACGTAACACTTACATAAACATTTTTTATGCTCTAAAATTAAATATTGAAATTAATAAGATCAGAATCCGCATAAATAGGTAACACGTTTAAAATATTTTTTATCTTTATATAAACAATTCTAATGGATTTCTAATAAATTTTCTGGATAATAAATATTCTCGTTAGATATTCGTGAATTTAATATACGATTGTTTCATTTAATTCGTCGGGAATAGTATCTTTTGATCTTTTGATCTTTTGCATCCTCTGCATACCTTATCGCAAACGCACATGCACCCGCGCTGTGAAGAAGCGCGTCGCTCCAGCGTTAACGATCGCCAGAAAAGTATTCTTCCAGTCGGTTGTGCATGTGCGCGCTCGAGAACATCTCGGCGTCATCATCCTCCCGTCGCCGTCGCCATCGTTGTCGTTGTCGTTGCCGCTGTCGTCGTCGTCGTCGTCGTCGTCGGATGACTTAACCAACGTGACGTGTGACGTCGGGCGTGCAGCGCGAGCGACGCGATAAGCGGAGATACGGTCAAGGCCTCCTCGGATGCCGGCCTATCCGTTCCCTTTCCGACATGCTGCTGCATGTACACGCGACTGTGTGCGCGTGAGACAGAGAAAGAGATAGATAGATGAGGAGAGAGAGAGAAAGAGAGAGGGGGGAGAAGAGATTTTTTCTCTCGAAGTTTGCTCGAATAAAAGAATGGACGAAATGTGGCGGAATTACAATGAGATTAGAAGAAAGTATTAATGTCGTCTTGGAACTTATTATACTGCATCTCTTGTATATATGAATCACGATGTTCGTGTATGATACTTTTAAAAATGATTTAAAAATGATTACTCTTTTCCTAATTAAATCTCAAAATATTATTTTCAATTTTTATCATATTTTAAAGCTATAAAAATAACATTCTCCGCTTTGAAAACTCTACGCGTACATTAACTTATATTTTGTGAAAAAGAAGTTAATACGTGGAAGGCAAAACCCACGAAATACGCCGTAATTTAGATGTCGGAATAAGACAAGCGAGGCGGACCGAGCGTCCATTTTACGTCGCAGTGCAAATTCGGCGAAGACCTTCGGCGGTGCCGTGGCGCGATTGGTCCAACTGACCCACTGGCACTGACCTTGGGCCCACCCGACATGCAGAACCGACCGGCTGCCCGACTGCAGGCAGGGTCACATGTCCCTCGTACAGATTCGACAGCCGGTCGGTCTCGGGCCCGGCCCGAATATCCTCGAGGAAGCGAGCGAGACGGGAGATACGAACTGCGACGTAACCGCAGTCGAGTCTCATGGCCGAGCATGCATCGCCGACTCTTTGTAATGCCGGAGCGGAGCGTGAGTTCGTCCCGTGAAAAAAGTAGGGTAATTCGTTGTCGTGCGCGCGCGAGGAAAAAAGAGGAAGAGATTAATGCCGCATCGCGCATGAGGGAAGAGAGAGAGATTTCGTTTGGTATTATTAATTTTTTACAGATAACGCCCGCTGTAATAATATAATAAATCACGAACAGTCGGATTAGCGCGCTGTTACGTTTCTTCACCGAGAATTTATATTCGCTTTCGCGGACTGTTAATTTTTTACGTTATACACCACATATTTGAAGTACGCTAAACTTATTTTTCGGCCACATTCGTTATGCATGCGCGTTGAAAATCTTTTGTCCGACTTTTCATTCGCTTTCATTTTACCGTTATATAAAAAAATAAAATAAATAGCTTTCGAAATATTCGTCGAAATAATATAAGAACTGTAATACATATAAAAACAGTTTGGAGTAAAAACGTTGATCTTTCACGCGCGTAAGAAGTACTTTATTCTCTTTAAATTTATGCACGGTTTGAGTATATAAATCAGATTATTTCTTGCCTCTGTTGTTTCAACAGGAAATTTGTTAAATGAGAGAGATCGTTCGATTTAACAGATTTTATTTTTTGGAATTTTATCGCGTTACCGCTTTTCTTCTTCCGCGATAAGAATTCTGTTTTTACTTTCGACTTGCGACGAGCGGCATAATCATTTCCTATTGAAGCCTATGTCTACGAGCGCCGCCATCGCATACGATCGTTCTCCTTTCTCCTTTTTTTACTCGCGCCAAATAAATAATTCATGCTTCTTTTCGCGCAATAACGTTTACCTCGTGGCCTTGTCGCGCTCCTTGATCCCGCGGTGACGAGACAACGCTGCCGCGATCTCTTACCGGTTATTGTTCGAGGGCGCGAAATTCGCTACGAAGGTATACCGAGGGTCGAGAGAATCGTCAACGAAAAGAAAAAAAAAGTAATGGTGGAGAAAGAAGGACGAGGTGTCCAATTTCGGATTTCGGACGGGCGAGGCCATGGCGGCCGATTACGTTTTATCCTCGCGCGCTTATGCGCCGCTTTATGTTTGCGAATAAAAGAGAAACGTTCTACTTTTTATTCATTGCAACATGAATGTGATTTAAATAATCTCCGTACTCTTAATCCTTAACAAAAGACACACATACACGCGTAACAAGTAAATCTCCTGTACAAATGCAAAGAAACCTGCGGTGTTTAGTCAATAAATTTATTATTCATATATATACGTGATATTTATAAATAGAAAAGTGTAATAATTGGTAACGGAAGACGTAAGGATAATTTTTAAAGATTCGAGACTTCCGCCGAAAGAGTTGCACGGAATTGCGAGCCCTTTTGGCTCGGCGCAACCGAACAAAGAAGACCCAATTCCGTTCCCGAGGCAGAAATAATGGCGCAACAAAGGAAAAAGAGCGGCACGTCGTTGCGTTGACGCGCCGCAGCTGTCCGAAGAAACGCCGAATCCGGCCGTCGGTGAATCGGCGCCGAAAAGCGCGACGAAAGAGGGCCCGTGCCCCGTGCCGCTCCGCGCCGGTTCGTTTTCTCGTCTCGGCGCTCCGCTCGGACCGGACGCGCCGCGCACGAAGGCTAAAACGCTTACAAAGATTTCGTATGCGTGACTCCGCCTCCTACTCCTATCCGATCCATTCTAAACAAATGAATCATGCTCCAAAATGGCCGACTGAATTTAGACGTCACGTGGCCATCGGCGCACGCAAACCAACGCGTACACGGGACCGGCGTTACACACGCTCGCGCGGCCACACGCACGTCGCCGGGCCGGGCCGGGCCGGGCCACGCGGAGCAAAGAGCACAGGCTGCACGTTGTACCGAAGAATTTCGCTCGCACGAAACGACGGCGACTGCAGCTGCAGTCGCTAGTTGGAAGCGTCAACTTCCTTCTGCAATAAAGGAAATGCAATTACATTATATATATATTTTTTTTACTTTGATTAAACAATTTTCGTGTGTGGAGACGTAATGCATGGGACTACGCAGTGAGAATCATTTATTTCCAACCGATTAACTATTCTTTCGAAAAGCTTCAATCCACTTTACTGATCGTTCGGTCAACCAACTTCCGTCGCTATATAGAAATAAACGGATACTCAGGGAGATATCTCCGGAACGAAGTACGAATGACCGTAATAGTCAATATTGCATAAATCGCGCGCTTTTTGTATAATATATTTAATAAATTTTTTGAATGATTGCGTGAGAATTATTTAACAAGTTGCAGGAATTAATGAAAAATATAGGAAGTAAAAAAATCGCGATGTGATAAGTTTAAGTCACGCAAGCATCAACGCTGATAACGGAATTATTTGTTCTAATCACTGTGAGATAGATGTATTACATAATATTCTCGCGTTAATGAAGCAACGCGCTGCGCGTCCAAATTATTCATTCGCTACGTAATTACTCGCGAAATTGTTCAACTGCGGGCTAATAAGACGAAAGGGATAGGGAGCAACGTGTGCTCGCGTTCGAATTCGAAATGGCAGAAGATCCGCGCCGGCGCAGCCTATCGTCTAATCGCATTCTTGTTGCATTATGCACGCGGGAGGCGCGAGAAACGAGGCAGACGCGCGCGGCGCGAGGCACGTTCGTCGTGATTCCTTCTCTCCTCGAACACCGTCGAACGGTGCAATGTAACTACGCCGGCAGCGATTCTCTGCGTCGCGTCGTCGGCCACGGCGATCAGCGAGTGAATTGACGAGACGCGACGGTAGGCGGACATTTTTCGGTACGTGGCACAGGCATTGGCTCACAAAGAGAAAGGCTTTAGAGCGGGTTGACTGGCTGCACATAACGGCTAAGCGCTGCTTAGAAGGCCGGCGGAAAATTTAATGTCAAGTATACATGGAATCGGATTTACGGCATAATACGGCGACGTCGATCGACTCTCCCTCTCTACTCCCAAGCCTCTCGCGTCTCGTCTCTCCCACTCTGATGGTCTCTCTTGTCTTGTGCACTCACGCTTACAACACGTGCAACGCGCGCACATGCTTCGCGAGAAATAAAACAGTTGCTTTGAAATTTAATGAAAAAGAAGAAGCTTTTAGGAACAAGCGGACGTCTTCGCGATTAACTAATTTTTTATCGCGTTACGGAATACCCTGGAATAGGAGTCTTCATTGCAGTCTACGGCTTCCGTGACGTTTTATCCAAAATTTAGACGTTATAATATAAAAGAATTTTTAAATTAAAATATTTTGTTTTTATATAATTTTCAAAAATAAAACTTATCCGGTTCTCTGGTTATTATAAAAATTTCAATGTGACTTTCTTGATAAAAAAAATTGGGAACCCTAGAATATTTGTTGGCTATCTTTTAGGATATTTCAGACTTGTAATCGATTTTTCTTTAAGTGTTGAGGAAGAACTTTAACTGTTGCAATTTTTGAAGTTTTAGCATGAATGATTAGATAACGATTTGAACTATTAAGTGAAAAAAAACGTTTGAGGAAAGTGATATTTATATTTTCATTGCATACGTTTAACCAGTCTTTAAATCTTATTTAATTAATTAATTTAATTTTGTTATTTTACTAGCAATTTAATTTATTTATTTTGTTATCTATTCGGAATTTTATTTGTTCAAACATTTGAATCTTCAACATTGAATAACGTTGCAATTATTGCCTACGTGGAATTGAACTAGTGACCATCTTAGACACTTTTGTTTATAACTAAAAAAGAAATGCTCGATAACAATAAAAATAATAATGTTACGTAAATCAATGATGCTCTATACGCTCGCTGGCCCGAATCATAGCGCGAGCTTGAAAACTGCGCGATGAATTACGCGAAACCAGAATTCTAGACTAATATGGCCATTTGATTAATCCGGTTTTTATCGCGCTTTATCTACATGTGGAATCAACCGCGAGATTGCGGGCGAAAAACGCGGCGCGATTATCTGAAAATTCCCCGAAGCGTTACACGCCGCGCGGCAAGCCTCGTACGCGTACGCGCGGTACATGCGAAAAAGTAGAATATTATTGGAGAGCAGAGCTCTCGATTCGTCATAGATGACCGTGAGTGATAGGCGGGCTTGCGCGCACGGAACTTGCCATACTTCTCCACGGACGAAACTCTCTTTCGCGCTACACGCGCTCCATTAACTCGCGAAAATATCGTACACATTTTTACGTGGGATATCGACGAATCCTCCGTAATGGACAATTTGGAGTCGACGTGTCGGGTTTCCATCCTTCTCCTCGGGGGCAAATAATATATTTTTCTGGGAGCTTCGAGATAATTATCGAATCCGTCATTATAGGGAAGTCACGCGCCGATATTCTCGTTGGACATATCGAGCAAATTAATTATTTATTGTTAAAGGAATGTTATTTATTCGTAAAAAAATAGCACTGCTCGTGAAAATACCATAGACAAGAAGGGAAAATAATTCGGATTATTTTTTATTCGTACTGATCCTAAAACAAAGGATTTAATGATAAAATTTTGCACGATTATTTTATCACATCCGAAAAATCGTCTCAGCACATTCATTTGTCGAAATCTCGCTTCGCTTCCGAAATGGCGGAGTATGGCGATGGCCGATTTCACGAGCGTTGCGTAACGACAAAAGAGGCGTCGTCGCCTAGGCGCCCTATCTAATCTCGCACTTTCGGCTGCCATCTTGAGACCCGAGCAACACGCAGTGTCCACGGATTATCTAACGAATTTTCTAAACCGCCGGTCTGCCTCAAGGTTCTTCTCGGCTTCCTCCTCTCCTACAACCGCCTCTCTTTCTCTCTCTTTCTTTCCTTCTATTCGACTGTCCCTCTCGTTTTGCGCGCGGGAGACGAGCGGGAGTCTTGCGCAAAGTTTGAAACCGTATGCGAAAAAAGATAGCCCGCGCGCACCGATAAGATAGGCCGATTAATAATAGGACGTCGCTGCGCTGCGCGGTTTATCTCGACATGCGAGATGCAGACTTTAAGGACGGACGTTTGTCGACGTGTGCAATAGCGATCGTGTAAAAGCGCCACGTCGGACAAATGCTGAAAAATCGATGGTATGATTTAAAAAAAATCGTCCCTTGTAGAAAGTAAAAGGGAAATATAATTTTCGATTATAAGCGACAATTTCGCGCGACGATATATGTGACGGTATATGGGGTCCTAAATTACATTGTTGAATATCGCTATTATTATTTAACCCCTTTACTGCCAACGATACTGCCTCACGTCATACCATCACGGAAATGTTTGTAATACCATTATGCTCTTAGACTTTCTAAGATTATATGAAATTTATCTGATATGTGACGTGTATTTTTCCATAAATGCACCTTAATCGGGGTTAATCGCGAGCTGCGACGAGTAGGTATAACGGCATCGATATTGCATGCGGCTACGTATCCGAGCATTCGATAGCGTCACGACGGAATCATATATTGCCCGACTGATCGTTCCGTTTCGCCATCTGGGTTCATGACTCTCACGTGACAATAACGTCGTTGTCGTGACTGCGATTTAGCCAGAAAGTACGATCGTCGAACGTGCCTCGGACGTCTTTCTAGTGCGCGACGCGACGCGACGCGAGGTGAGCGAGCTTACGAGGAGCCAGGCTCGAGTCGTCTCACCCTCCGCCTCCCTATAACGGGTCGATGGCGCCCGTCCTCTATAAATTAAATTCGATGCATCGAATCTTCCTCTCCGACTCGAGAGCGCCTCCGTTGATGCGATTCGCTCCTCGTTCCTCGTGATTTTTCGCCGCGACGAAATAGCCGTCCCCAACGGAGCGTCGGACGATGCTTAAATTTTGCAATGCGGCGACGAGCTGCATATTAGATTGTCTCTTATTCAAAGTGTCACGGCCGCGATGCGCCGCACTTAAGGAGCGAGACCCAGAGCGGAGCGGAGCGACTGGTCCCCGCGCGTGAGTGGTTCCAGCAAAACAAATTGGAGAGAGAATTTATGCATTGCGTTATAAGAGAGAATTTTTCTCGAAGTAAGCTGACTGGCGCGATGGCGTGCTGGTAATGCATATACGTAGATCGTCAAGTATACTTATCAGTTAAATAGTAATGAAAGGAAAAGCGTGCATACAGAATATTCATCGAGACAGTTTGCAGTTGATTTTTTAGACGACACGCGATTGAAATGGATACAGTTTTGTATGTAAAAACTTTTTATTGATTCGTCGCGGATGCTTTAAAAAATCGGACAAACTGTTACGACGAACATTCTAATGTACATAAGAATCAATAAACGCTAACGATATTTGAGATGCTTTTTAGAAATGTTATTGTAGCTTCAAAATTGCTCCGTTAACAAATTTCAAAAATAGTAAGATTTTATCCTACATACTTCTAATGCTTATGAAGTTAATATTTCATGCAAGGAAACAGTCAATCTTGTTTCACATTTCCTCGTTGAAATATTGAATGAGGAGACGTATTTATAATTTTCCAATGTGTACCTAATAGGTCAGAGTTTAAAATTATGCAAACTCTGAAAAATTTTTTTTCGATTTTAGCAGATCACCGGTTACTAAGATTTTATATTAATGGAATATGAAATACAATATACTTCTTTAAAACTTTGACTAACGGTTTAAAAGTAGTTTTTATTCCTTCGTATAATTCAAATCTTTTTGCATAACTCTGTCCAGTTAAAAGACCAGTGTTTTTAAAGATTTAACGTTTTTTAAATTATGTCTGGAGAGTATTCGCTGCAATGATTTACAATTCTGCAATGCGTTATCAATACGCGTAGTGGCTCTCTCGATCCTTCTGTCTTCATCGCGAATGTTGCGCGAATCTGCATTTTTCATGAAGCCACTTGGTAGATCGCGAATTCTAAGAGTCACGAGCGCGACGCGGAAAACATCGTAGGCGACATACAAATTGCGGAGCCAGCCGGTGTTGCCGTCCGTGACTGGACGGCATAATTCGTAGACAGTACGTGTTACCGATCAAGATAATTTTGATTGGAGCGACGCCGTCGCACGCGGGGCGAGTTTCTTTCCGTTTTTGCGTCGCGATTGGCCGTCTTTCATGAGTGCCGCCGTATATCGCGCGTGTGTTACGCGATGATCCTCAAAAAGTGAATCCGCGAGCGCGATGACGAGGCCGCGCGCATGCCACGCGCGTGAATAACATCGGCGCGAACGTTACGCAATGCCGGTCGCGACATTTCGCGAGGGTCGAGAATTCGCGGAGTTCTGCGAAGCGTCGCCAAGTTTTTTGCAGGATGCTAATTAGGAGCCTCGCTTAATTGCTTCGCAGTTTTAATTGCAAGAAAAATACAAGTTTCTTGGGTTTGCGATACGTCAGGTTTAACAATCGGGCATAACAAAATTCGTTTCTTTGGTTTCTTATTACGAACGCACATGTTATAAATTTCTTTCGAACAACAGAAACATATGTGACAGTCAGAAATTGGATTAACAATTGAAATTGAGTACATTCTTGTTTCGTTCTCGTGACGAATATAAAGCGGAACGGTACGCAAGACGTTTCGTAGGATTAGCATTAAAGCCCAAGAGTTTGCGAATTCAGCTGAAATGGAAATGACTTAGAAATGAGTTTTCGTCAGCGAGAATTTGATCCGCTGACATAACCTGCCGCAACTTAAAAATTTTTAAGGTCTCGCTAAATAAGTCTAGAATTAAGATACTCCGAAAATAAACAGTCAACAAAAAAAAATAGGACACTACTGTTTATCCGCAGTTAAAAAATTTAATTTATGGAAAGTAATCTACTTTTTATTTTAATATTAGAAGAAAATGTCAATGTTTAAATTTGTCATGGAATAAGCTACAAAAATTTTACGTCTCATATCATTCTCTATTTCGTGCGATAAAAAATGAGAAAACTTATTACATTTTCTACTAATATCTTTTAATGCATAAACATAATTTATATCTCAGTAATTATCAATTGCTCAGAAAGATTTTCGGTTTAATCAAAAGCGCAAACTTTAAGAGTCAATTTCTTAAAAGTTATATTTTCGATTATGATTTTTCTACGTCGCGAAATTTGGAAAATGTAAGGCGGTAAAGTATCTCTCTCGCAGGAGATACTTCTATTCAAGATGAGTTCTCGAAGGCACAAGCGCGCGTCAGAAGAGTTGGCAAGCGCTCGCGGCGGAGGACAATCAATAGAGGCTCGCATGTAAGAATGCATTAAACCGATCTACGAGCGTAAGACAAAGCCGGCCATGTGACTGGAACAGGTTCCAGAGAGCCGAATGCGCGCGTGTGCGCGCGTCCGTGTCTCCGAGCTCTACGAAATGAGCCGAGAGCGCGTTCGCTCTAAAGATAGAAGTTGATGTTGGTGTCTTCGGCTAACGCAACATGTAGCCTTTAAATCAGAGTGCGAGCGCGAAACAAAGACGAATAGCGCTGCGAAACGAGCGCGAGAGAACTCGCAAGACCGTTTGATAAGCGCCACATCACGCGAATGCCGCTATTATCGCGCAACGCCGCGATCCGCGTCCGCCGCGGGAATGCCGAAGTTCCTGAAACGCACTGGTTCACATTTCGGCGGACTTGCAAATTGAGTTTCGTATCGGTCAGATTATAATTAGCTGAAAACGCTTTCGCTTTATTTCTGTGTGCAACGACGTCTCAAGAATATTTCTGAACTGACAAGTTATGAACGATAGAATGATGCACGCACGTACGCACGCTACACACACACACACACACACACGAAGCGATATTGAGAGAAAAAAAATTGCCAGACGCGTCTGCTGGTTCATGCAAACCGTTTATAGATTAATAGTAAAGCAACGGTACTTTTCATCGAAGTAACGTGAGTAAAGCGTCGAAGCGTTACGAAGGAGACATCCCCCAATTTAGCTCAATAATGCAATGGGACTTCTGGATTCGCAACGGCGCTCAAATCTCAACGAGTCTCGCCGAGAAGGCACGCGCGAACCGCTCTCGCGATTAACTATGATAAGTCACACGTCAGAAGCGGACTGTGCTTGCGTTACTCCCGGGGTACTTTACGATGTATACGAGCCAAGTTGCCGCCGCTCTCGCCGTTAAGGCGTCGCCTCGTATCTCGAATATCAATGTTAATCGTAATGGGCGATTTAACCTCGTCAGTATGCGCGTTCCATTTTCCTAGTCCGACACGCGTTGCCGTGGTACACGGACTCCGTGGCGGACGTATGAATGACGCGGGGAGGGAAAAATGATTGTGTTTGCGCCAAGAAAGTGGCACCGTTTCGAGCTCGCGACCGCCGCGGAGCTGAAAAGCCGAGGAGACTGAAAGTACTGACGATCAAAATTACTATTTTGTCGTGTTTAAAAAGTTTTTTCTCTATAAGAATACATACGGTTATTCTTGCTTTTCGTTTCGTCGACAGGGCACATAAAAATGAGGAAATAAAAATCGCGTTTAAAGCAAGACTATAATTAGATCATATTTTTTTTAATGCAACTGTCAGATTTCTTATATTTCTTGGTCGATTAATAAGAATTAAAAATTAAAAAATATCTACTCCAAAATTGCCAATAGATGCTCACCTTACCGTATTTGATTATCCTTATTTTTTACATCTTGCGAGAGAGAGAGAGAGAGAGAGAGAGAGAGAGAGGCGCTCTAGAAAAGCCGAAAAATGAGAGTTGGTTAGTGGCCTTTATCTTCCCTTGGTTTTTCCGAAACATCGAATTCGCGAAGGAAGTTGCAACTTTTGCGGTGCTCTGTACCCGGTGTACACTGTCGCAGGTACAGAGGAGGAGGGAACGGGATAGAGCGGAGAGAAGGCAGAAAGAGACAGAATCAGGCGCGCACGTAAAATGTGCAATTGGACCAACGGCGATGCCCGCGACGACGCGACGGCGACGTTGATGACGTTGGGAACGATATATACACAACGCGGCTTGGACTTTCGTGGCTCTCGGCGTCCGCGTGCACACGTGCGCACACACACGTATATACACGCACGAGCGTATGCACTTTGGAGAACGGTGATACATCGGAGCACTTGTGTGCGCCGGTGTCGCGTCGTGCCGCTTCATCGTCGTCGTCGTCGTCGTCGGCGTCGTTCAACGTCGTCGACGACGTCCGGATGATAGTGATGGTAACCGGTCGCGATGGTGTGACGGGCGAGCTTGGAGGAAGGCCATGGTGTTGGTTAGCGTGGCGATGGCCGCTGGTAGTGGTGCGCCTAGTTGCATCGTCAACAGTAGTAGTAGTAGAGTAGTAGATAGTAGTGGTGCCGACGACGACGACGACGACGATGACGAGACGGTGGTGGTAGTGGTGGTAGCTGGTAGCGGTGGTGGCGATGGTGGTGGCGCGGTGGTGATGGTGGTGGTAGTGCCGGGTGGTGGTGGTGGATACCGAAGATGATGGTGGGGTGGTCGGATGGCGGCGCTCCCAGCGCGCAAGCCGTGCCGTCCGACGCGGATGCAGTTACGGGAGCGCAGCGCGACCCAACGCAACTCGACTTAACGTCGCATATCCGGAGCCGGATCAAACGTCGAGGCCTGGGCAAGTGGAGTGCGTGTGCGTGTGTCCGTCGTCTCGTCTCCCTCTCGCCCGTGTTTAACGCGCGAGTACCGGGAGCAGGGGGAGAGTGACGCGAGGGGTGGACTGAGAGAGTGCAGGGAGTGAAGGAAAGAGGGAGAGACGCGGTGCGGAAGGAAGGAAGGAAAGAAGGAAAGAAATCCGGAAGGAGAAACGGAGGCTCTTGGTCCGCCTTGGTAGATAGAGCGAGAGAGACAGAGAGAAAGAGAGACGGAGAATGATCGTGAAGGGTTGAGAGGGCCGCGAAGTGAAAAAAAAGAGAAAGAGAGAGAGATATCCCATCCCGCCGATCGAGACGCGAGTCGTTGTCGCCGCTGCCGCCGCCGTCGTTGTTGTTATTGTTGTTGTTGTTGTTGTGCACGCGCGCCGGATTCGATTCGGATCGCCGATCGTAATGAAATAGTCGTCGATCGCGAGTTCGTCGTCGATCTTCATCGGCCGCCTCGTCGATCGCTACCGGCCCCGTTCGCGATAAGGTGGACGAGGTGGAAAAGCCACGAGCGACGAGAGATCGACCGGGTGGAATCGGCGAGCGAGAGGAAAGATTCGCCGCTGTTGTCTCGTTGTTTTAATCGTGGTGGTATATCCGCGATAACGGCGTTATCGCGTCACGATCGCGAGGGGTTCGAGACAGAGGGAGGAGAACGCCGGTGATCCGCGAGAACCGTGTAGACACGTCGCAGCGAAACGGAACTGGAGCAACAGGCTCCTTCCAGAGAGCGGGTGAGAGAAAGAGAGAGAGAGGGGTTCGCGAGGAGGGGGTAGACGGGGGTGCATCGGTGCATCCGTCGATCGGTGCGCCCGCGCGCCCGCGTGTCATCAGCCCGTACGACGTGGCTCTCGTTTCGCGGTCGCCTGTGCTCCGTTTTCGCGAGTGTCACATCCGGAGAAGGAGTCGGCACGGAGTTAGGAAGACCTCGGAACTAGGATTCTCGCTAGGACGGAGGAAGGATGTCGTCGGTGAAGCGCGCCGATCGCGGAGACCGGCTGCTCGACGTGTCGGCGAGCCGCCGCGAGAAGCTCTGAAGAAGCGGTACACGCGTGAAGAGAAAGAAGATTCTTCCTACCGCGAGAGTGAGTAGTCGTCGTTTCATTCGCGAATTGGAGGAGGAAAAGCGAGCGAGAGGAGAGAAAGAGAGAGAAAGAGGGAGAAAGAGAGAGGAGAAATGAAAACGAGAAAACGCGCTCCGAAATACGACGATTTCCTACGAGCACGCGGCAATTAGAGATACGCGAAACCGGAGTGACGGAGTACCGGTGGAAGAACGATAGAGCGATGTGCATGTGCATGTATGTAGATCGTGTGCGAGTGAGAAGGAGTGACCTCCGATGCGCGCGCGCGAGCGCGCGAGTGCGCGAGTGCGCCTTCGCGTTCGCGCGTGTGCGTCAAAGGAGAATGTGCACGTGTCATCGTGTGTGCCTCTAGGTGCGCGAGGAAAGGAAACGATAGAGAAAGAGAGAGAAAGAGACAGAGAGGGAGAGAGATAGGAGATGAGACGACGAGAGGAGAGAAGAGTTATAAAAGAGGGGCCGATCGACGGTCCTCCCGCGCGAGGCCGTACTACCGTCGGTTCTCTTAGACACCAAAATGGCCGAAAAGATAGTATACGCTCGCAAGCGCGAGCGTATCCTCGTTTCGAGCGCATTTGAGTCGCGCGGACGACGATGATCGTGAAACAGACGTATCGTCGTCAGATAGGGAGGGATTCAGACTCGGCACGGCAATTGCTCTGAGACGCCTCCACCGTCATTTTTGTTATCGCTGTTTTGTCTACGATCATCTACCCTGCGACGACTTCTTTTTCTCTTTCTCTCTCCATCTCGCTCGCTCTCTTTCTTTCTCTCCCTAGCGACGAATTGACCCCGTTACGACCGCCACAGGCGAGTTATTTCGCACGCCGTTTCTGTCTCTCGATGTCACTCGAGTTTTCTCATTGCCGATGTGGGGGCGATGTCGGCCGATGCGTTTCTGAGAAATTAGCCGGTTGAAGTGCTCAAAACGCTTATTTTCCTGAATGTACTCTTTTAGCCCTTACTGATTCGAGATAATTACGAAGGCTGAACTATTTTTCTACTTCTATTTTAATCTTATCTGAACAATTCAGTAGCGCAATAAGCGGTTTCCGTTTTAGCTGTGAAATTTAACCTGTTGATAAAACTTTCTGTATATCTTCACTCAATTATCATCTATTTATAGAACAAGTCAAATAATTTACTTTTTGCAGTTGCTTGTCAGGGTTGCGTGATCAAATAAAGGAAGCTTGAAATTCAGTGAAAGAAAGCTAATTAAAAAGGGAAAGAGAGAAGAGAAATGTATAAGGATTTACAAGACAACTTAGAAAGATATATAAATTCCGAAAAATTATGAGAATCACTTGTGAAAAGATCGGAAATAAAATAAAATAAAATAAGCAGATTCAAATCAGAATGCAAGGAAATAAAACGAGTGGACTGTCCGTGTGATATAACTGAAAACTGCCCTGTTTGTTTATATTGTGTTATATAAATTTTATATTTTACAAACTTGTAATCAACTTGTTATCGATATACGAAGAAATCTTCCTATATTTCTTGATTTTCTGTTTTTCAAATATTAATTATGATGATTATGACAGTACGTGTTCTCATAGTAATCGCGATAAATCGTTGTGTGAAGCAGTGGTTAAACGAGTGACGTAGAAGTGAGCCGCGTTATCATCAAGAGAGAAGCGTAAAATAATTTTTCTTTTCGTCGGAATAATTACCGCTACATCTTTCTCGCGTACTACACATACGTACTAATTTCTCGACAATTACATATAAACACGACAGCTAAAATTTCCGCCGGTACACACTGTCTGCGTAATATCGAATCATAATTTCGCCTCGATAGAAAAGCACCGTTGTAATTATTAATCCGCGAGTTGTTTCACGCAAGCGAATTTGATCCAGATCGATTCCAATCGCGCCATTGTGTCGGATAACGTTTACCAAGGTTCTTTTGTGCTGGTGAGTTGAAAAACACACGTTGCTCTGGTGGCGGGGCGCCGTTCTCCCTTAAAATCAATGCGAATCTGTAATGATTTACGCTTTGAGGAATGGAAACATCAAACATTTCTGATTTTATTTGTCATTCGCTTCAGATAGGCATACGATTACTCAAAGTGCAGCGAGATCGAAGACAATTCAATGCGAGAAATAAATCGTTGACGAACATTTAGACAAAATAATAATTGAAGCTAGCGAGCATAACGCATTATTCTTTAAAAATTTCATCAAAAATTGTCAAGTGATATTAACAAGTGTATTGGTATGTGTCAAATTAGTCCAAAAAGGTTTGCACGAAAAATGTTTGCGCATAAAATAATCCCGATTCAAAAATTGTCGTATTTGTAGTGCGACCTGGTATTATTTATGTCTAATATACGATATTATTGTAGAAGAAAGATGCGTGACAAAATCGACGGATAGCTGATCCGCGGTCGAGTAAAAATTGTACGGCTTAAACGGGCGTCGAAGGATGCGAGCGAAGCCTATATGCAACGCGTCGCGTCGCGCGCGTCTGTCAGTTTTATCGAGCGAAGCCGGTCGTCACGTGTTCCGCACGGAAACCTGTCGCTCCGACAAGTCGGAGAGACCGGAACCTCGTTGTCTCCGACGTTGTTACCGACGTGCATGGACGACGGCATGGACGTCCGAAAGCTGAAAACGCCCGAGATTCGAATGCGCGTACAGCCGAGGCGCAAATCGAAATTCTTTCGTCCCATGTCGGATCCCGGCTCCGGCGCGCGACGTCGTTCCGTTCGAAAATTCTGTCAATAAATTTCGACCACTACTTTTTGATATTTCCTGACATATCCAAACGCGGTCGGTTGGGATGATCCGCGAAATCCCAGGGACGATGTTACGTGCAAATATTTCCTCTTCGTCAAACGATTTTAATTCTCTTCCGATTTAGGTTTATTTGACATTTTTCGTCCTCAATCTTTTCGTAGCTCTTCTTAAATGTCAATCTATGATCATCTGGATTCTCAAGTGCAATAATCATTTACATTTATTATATATTTTGTTTGCGATTTAAGAGCTGGCTCTCTTGAATAACGTCAAACGACTTTAAATTTGCACGTTGGGAGAGCCGGTGTGTGCAATTTTCGTCCGCCTTGCAATACGAAAGCGGCAAAGGACGCTCACAGGCCTGCCGGAAGGGCGGGAACGCAGCCGGCGTGCGGCGCGGCGGCGGATACTCCTCAGAATGCAATTTTCTTCCGATAACAGAGGCGCGATCTATCGAGTAAACAGATTCCTGGATGTTTACGTTGTACGAACCAATTACACTATGCCCAGTCGAGCGATGCTTAGCGCTTGGTTCGCGGGGTAATTAGAACGTGCATGTCGCAAAAAGAACGCACAGGCTGTGTGCGAGGCTAATTCGATGGAAATGCGTGTAAACTGGCGTAAACTAGCCTCGCCTGACGCTCCTTTTTGTTTTCTCGATCGAACCCAATATTTTTCAAGCGAAAACCTCGCCGGCGAGATCTCGTTCCCGATTCCTGATCGCCGGCATTGCCGCGTTTCCGGTTTATACTCCGGCGAAAGCGCGACACATATCAGAAACGCGCGAGTTGCACAATTGTTGTATTACACGAGGTTATATATTGTTATTATATAATATCCTTTGTTATACAATTATGAAATAATTGTAATAACTGTCTATACATGTGTCGTGAGAGATCACCTCGCTATTTCCGTCTGTTCCGCGATATAATTTTAGGAAAGAAAAAATAGTCGATTATTACATGCACAAAAATTATAGATCATTTAGATCTTATGAATAGGCTGTTTGGTGTCGCGAGCAAAAGTCCGTTAAAACAACATAATTGCATCACTTGAGCGACACAACGGCGAACTGCAATGTGTCTGAAAAAGAAGATGTAAGCGTAAGACAGAAACTTTATTAACGACGCAGTAGACGGTGCAGTAGAGACACGTGCATCATGATTTATCGACAAAGAGATGCAAAACAATTGCTCCTCACGTCATGTCGATTTTTAAAACGAGCGAGCCACTCGTTCGAGTGGCTGCCTCCCAAAGTCCGGCGCAAAGTTTAGGCGGCATCTCGTCACCGCGATTTCTTTGTCATTATCCTCGGGAAGTTCGACTCATCGAAGTGACTCACAGCCGTGCGCGCACGCGTGCGAACGTGGCCTCGCGAATTTTCTCGGCCGTAGCGATAAATCGCGTATCGTTGCCTCGGAAGTGCCCCGGCCGAGCGTTTAACGGCGCGTTAAGCACGGACGTTTATTGACGTAATAATTTAGCGAAATTAATCTATGCGCGCGGCGAAAGATCGGTCGTATATCGGCTTAAATTGCGACAACACGCTCCGGATCCGTGCGATATCGGCAAACAGTCGCGGTGGACATCGCCATTTTCGTACGTGGCCGCGCGTGCTTCCATCAGTCCGAGGAATTATCACGAATGCGGTGGTGCCCGCTGCCTCGTCCTCTCCCTTTTTGTATAAGCCGCACGGGAATTATCGCTGTTTCCCTTATCTGTGAATTTTGTCATTGTAATTAATTGAAAATTGATACTTCCGGAAAATTTAATTCAGTGCCATTCTCTACGACTTTTTAATCGCATACCGTTCGATATTTTGCTCAGTTTTGTAATTAGTTGCGTTACTTGAAGCCGAACTCGGACTTTAACAAGATGTTATAAAATATTTCGTAAGTAAACATGAATTTTTAAGAAGAAATTAATTTTAAACCTGTTCCTCTCGCCTTTTTTTCTATTTTGTATACAGAAAATAGCGTTTTGTCTTAGAATATACAATGTAGAAAGCTATTATCATTAGTTATCTTGAGAAGGGGGGAGGGGGCTTTGTTCTCACGAAAATCACGCGTGATCCCGCTGCTATTAGAAAATTTTCAAGACTATCGCGGTAGGCGTCGCCCGCGCCTCTCAGGATACTTTATAACGCGCAGATAACGATCAAGGCGGTATTAAAACGTAATCAGCCCGACCTAGCGCAATTCTTGCGCGATTATCTCAGCGCGCGATCGGGAAAAAGCGCGATTACCTTCGACGTTTTCGAATCGCCTCGGCTCTCCGTTCGGTTACCACATCTATTCTCGCGGTCGCCGCGGTCTGAAATTGATCGCGCCTCTCTTTCTCCCTCGCCGCGAAATGTCAAGGCGAGGACTCGCGCGGCTCGAGCGCGTGCGCGCGCGCGAACGCGAGCCGTGCCCGATTTCCCGAAATCAAGCGGCGATTTTCGCGCCGCGTCGTCGTCACGTAATGTCGAGTTGTGACGTGAAAAAATTCACATCGTCCTGCTCGTTAAATTATCGTCATCTATCTCTGCCCTTCTCCGCTCTCGACTTTGAACCCTCTCTCGCGGCGATCATCCGTCGCGTAACGCTTGACAGGCTAATATTATGCAAGAATTTGAAAGCCTGCTTTAAAAGTATTTAAGTGATAATATGTACGTGCACAATGTGTATTATGGATTTATAGTATTATTTCACATTTCTCTCATAAGAGATACATATACTTACCTGTATTTATATTCGTCTATTTAGTTTGATAAAAGCGATTTTTTTAATGCACTCGAGGGAATTTATTTAATATTTTATTTTCAAAATAAAGGTAGAAAGATATAATAATATTAGTAATATATTCTGATTTTGTATTTTTTGTCTTAAAATCTTTTTTTTTTTTTTAATAACAGCACGATTTTCAATCTGCACGCGTGTCTACCTAATTTTAATTTATATGTTATAGTGCAATATTTCTAATAAATTTAGTCCTAAAATATGCATAATATTTACATTTCTCTTTTTTTCGACGCGATGACACTATTAATCGGACATGGACCGGAAATGCAGTTTATAAAGTCCGGGCACGTTTTATCGACAGGCGTTTTCAATCGCGAATCGGTTCAAATGCAAACTATCGGTAAACTCTGTTTCCGGTAGTTTTCCGAAAATTTCGTGCACGCCGAAAGCATTTTTACAAGTCGCTTTCGATGCGGGGCGCGCCAACTAGGAAGGGAGTTGGGCCCCCTTTTTCGATTGCGACGAATTATATGCGCTGTTATCCAGATATTTTTGTATATCACGATCGAAATGCAGTCGCGAGAGAGCGCAATTACGCCCGAAGGTGAATAATAATCGTCGCGTGCGAAAATCGCCGACGGTACAAAACTACAAAGGATCGAAAATGACATCGTGTTGCGCGATGATGACACAGCGAAACGATCCCCGGCGATTATTATACCTGTCGAGTAGCAGCGGATTTATACGGGGCGCTTATTTTGAAAATGACGTAGGTCAGGTATCAGCAAAATGGCCGAGCAGCAAGACGGCGGATACAAATCGGCGTCCGGTGTACCTGTTTCAGCATGATTTTCGAGCACCGTTTTATGTCGCGCGCGCAAGCGACGATTATTCATATGATCCGTTGTCATCTTGGCGCGGCCATACTCATATGTTAATGAGCGATGCGAAATTCTCGACGTGCGTTACCACTGGCCGATGCGGCGTGCCGCGCGTCCGTGCGCAGCATCCTTAAATCTCTGGGCGAGCAAAAGCTTGCGGCGCAATTGAAAACCTTGCCCTGACCGCGTTGTAGCTCTATAAATAGTAGACACCGAATGCGATTCGCAAATGCTAAACTGCGAAACTATACCCTATAAGGCGAATTTAAAACAAGTCATTATTTTTACATAGAAAAATATTCTTCTTTCCTAATATATTAAAAAATTGCAATATAATTAATCTTTTAACATCTCTTTTTCTCTCTTTGTCTATGTTTGAGAACTTTTTTGCTTTAGGGTTTTATTCGATTTAATGATGGGTAAGCTGGGCTATGATTTTGGAAACAGTGATATTGAATTACTTCGCGCCAAGAGGCGATATGTTGGCACGTGTCACACTCGGTGCACGTGTTCACAGTTAGGTCATTCAGAAATCCCTAAAGTCATCGAGATTAATTTTGAGACTCGCACTTTTTCGTAGCAAAGATCGTCTATCGCGGCTTTCCGCTTTAGAAAGCTGAAATTTGCCGTATTCAGTAGGTTAAAATAGAAAATTCGGTGTGACCTCGATTTAAAACTTCGCGTGCAACAGTGATGTACTGGAGTACTTAGACATTAACCAAGTCCGAGAAAAGTGTTCTTTTTTCTTATTATGTGTATTAGAATAAAAAAGAATTGAAAGTACTAAAAATTGTCCGACTAAAGGGTCTCTTCATTATCTCTCTGTACGATTTTGTCGTCTACGATATTGCAATTTGTGTAATAGTTTTCTACACATACAAATATTGAATTACGAAGAGAAAATTAAATCAATTCAAATTAGCATTTATGAGGAGATGAGTAAATCTCATGGCCGGCAAGCCCCGCGGATTGATTTGAACGCCCGTGCGCGGGCAGCAGCGGTGCGAAAAAGCCAACAGAATTTCCCGACCGCGCGTTAATGAACTTTATGAGCGATACATTTTGCCGATTTTGAAAAAGTGATGGAAAAGCTGGGCGTCGGTAATCGGGACGAAAAACCGGGGGAATGGCTCGTTCTCATGAAATGAAAAAAAATGGCCGCTAGCCCGCGGTCGTAATGGACCTCGATGAAGTTTACTATGACGCGGGCACATGCGGGCGCAGTTATCGCGAAAACGGCACGCGATGCCGGTGAAAAAAAGATCATCGAAAATGAAGTTACGGGATATGTGGTGAATTACCACGAAAGAGAGACGGAAAAGTCAATTTGTTGCGTTGTTTCGTCGCCGTTATTAAACGTTACGTTACAAACTTTTCGAATAGCTTCGCACTAATGTGACCGTGGAATTATACTTTTCAAGTCGTTTGCTTCTTTGCAGCTTTTGTTTCTTTCAACTATCCGCCGCGCTTAGTCTTTGACCACGCTTCACCGCGAAGAACGTAAGCTGTTTACGTCAATTTCTCTCGCAGTAAGATTACGTAATCTTTTTTGCTCGAAAAGTTCAGGTTTTCCTGGTTTTGCGTTCTTCGTGCAGCGAAATATTTTATTCCGTATGTAATTATGACACAGCGTGATAACGCTGAATAGTTCTATGTGCGATTATTTAACGTCTC
>NW_020211278.1:957710-982739 GCF_003070985.1 Temnothorax curvispinosus | reverse complement strand
CAGCGTGATAACGCTGAATAGTTCTATGTGCGATTATTTAACGTCTCGAATATACTAATATATTTTAACGTGTGATGTGATAAACGCATCATTATCAAAAGCAATGTCGACGCGATATCGAAAGCAAGAGTTTTATTGCGTTTGTCCGCGTTGCAGAAGGAAAAAAAAACAACCGACAGAGAGAAGTCCCGAGAATAATTGCTGTCGTTAACAGGCAGCACACAGCAGCAGGCGCTAAACACCGTAATACGAAATAATAACAGACTTTTAAAAAGACATTTAGAACGTCGTTAAGTTCCGGCGTCGATAGAGTAACGGCATTAGGTAAGCGACCGTTGCGCGCATTAATTCGCGAGTGTTGCGGCGTGTAATCGATATCGTCGCGTTTTTGAAATAATAATAATCGAGTCGTTACCGGCGCGCGTAATGGAGCTTTTTCGTATTAATGTTTCGCGACAACAGAACCCCGGGCCCGGGCCGGGCCGGGTGAGGAGCGGGTCGCCCTTTTCGGATTATTTGCGCGCCGCCGTGAAATTTCATGGAATAATACGCGGCGCGGCCGCGAAAATGCACGTGAAAAATTAACACGGTCAATTTGCCGCGGGCGGGCGTCCGATAGCAGCGGTGGCGGCGAATTCTGTTACGCTTCGTCACATAAATTCGGCCGCGGTACTATAGTCAATATTTAATTCCAGCAATGAAATGCCGAGATGCACTGTGCGCAAAAAAAAAAAAAGCGTTTCCGCGTCGCGTCGCGGCCGGGCAAACGTGACGCGTAACCGCCGTTAATGCCGCGCGCAGCCCCAGCATTGCATCGGTGCGGGATTATATCCATAGTTTTCCGTAATGCAACGAGCCGGTGCGCGGCACTTAACTCGCGCCGATTCTAAAACGCGACGCGATAAAAATGGAGCGTGCGCGCGCGCGTGGTGGAGCAAACGCGCGGTGTGTGCATAGATTTTTCGCACTTTGCGACAAACAACGTGCGACAAAACGGCATACGGTTGCCTGGCGCGGTGGAAAAGAGAAAAACCACGTGGGTACGTCTGTTACCGTTTAAGCTCGAACCTTTAGTTTCTAAGCCCGGCGAGCAACAGGTTGCGCCATTGTGGCGACTTGAAAACTCCGCTTACGCGGATACTTTCAAAATCCTTCTCTTTTCGCGCGCGCGCGCGCACCAGCGTATTCTTTCTCTCGTCTCTCTCTTCCCGCGCGTTCTGTGTGTACAATTATTCTTTATTGTTCCGCTCTGCAGCGCCGCCGTTGCCGTCGTCGTCGCCGCTTTGAAACTTTCCGTTGCACTTGAGACGCCGGCCGAAGAATTTCTATTGCGTAAAGGCTTCTCAATCGGAATGAACGCTTGGCGTAACTCTCGCGCCCATCTTTCTCCGGAGAACGTAATCTAGACCTTTAACAATCGCGTTCCCGCTCATGCGAGCGGAATCTCGTCGCCGGGAGCGCGAGTTTTCTTTGCCGCGGTCGCGAAAGATTTTACGAGCTTTATTTTCGAATGATCTTGTATTTTTCTTCGACGCGAACTTTTAAAACGTACATAAGACTTTTTTCCGAATTTTAATTCTGTTTATGTAGGAACAGCTGTAGCTGCGGTAGAGCTGCGTGTTTGCGTCTTACAATTAGATCTATAAATCATGCGGTTATCATCCAAGTGTTATGCAAAACAGTAGTCTTAAAATTTTATTGTATTGTATGAAACAATTTATAGCATAGGTATTGTGTGTAAATATGCTATAAATTATGTTTTTCTACTTGCCTGTCATGATATCTACTACTCTCTCGTTTGAAAAACTCACACCATTATTTAAAAAAAAACCGAGACGCGACAGAAAGCTGATTCAAGATCACGTATATATTTTATTGGTTGCAAAGTATAGGGAAAATGCGAGAAATTCGCGCTAATAGAAAAGAAATAAAGTTTCCCTTCTAGTTGATAGCATACAGCGATATATAGCAAATGGCAAAGTGGAAGTGAAATGGGGGATAGAAATGATTCGCGTGAAACTGTTCCGGGAGTAGCCTGTTTAGGAAAGAAATAAGAAATAATCGAGCGTGAAAAATAAATTGCTAGAAGGGCGTTGTAGAATTTATTTAGAAAGGAAGAGAATTTGCGGACGGAAACGTGAGTAAATCAACGAGAGGAGCATCGCGCGTGCGCTCAGCGTCGCATCCGTGAGACGCGCGGCGTCTGCCGCGGCTTTCGCGCACGTGGACGCGACGCGGTTTACAAACGCGGTGATATTCGAAATAACAAAGGCAATAAAGACGGCCGCGGCGAGGAAGGACCGCGTGTGAACCATTGGCGAGGCGAGGAAAGAGAGGAGGGCCTTGTCCTCGAGCGGGCACGCCGGTAACGCGCGATGTTAGCAAAATGGCCGTCGAATTTAGACTTACGTAACAATTCCTCGCGTGCGTTCCGCGTCCCGAACACGAGCCGGTTTCTTTCTTTTTTTTTCACCCAGCTGTCGAATGTCATGGAGGGGCTTCCGCACGGAACGTGTATAAAGAGACGCGTATGATGAACGCTTCTAGAGGCTCTCACTGATTGTCCAGTATGGACGCCGTAAACGCTTAAAAGTTTCGTTAGAACTTCACGCGAGAAAGAAATCCTTTTACCGGGGTTTCGGACTAAACACTGCGTTTTTGCCGAAATTTTTCACGATTTTGTTTCTTTCGTTAATTGTTTGCAAATGGATAAAAACGAAAGAGGATCATTGTCCGGTTGAATGCATGGAGGTTAAAACATGCGTAATGTATACGCATAATATTGTTATACATAATATATTGGACGGTTAAATATATGTATTATATGTCACATTTTATTTAAAACAATTCTCGTTTTTCGTGCATAGTATTTGCGGAAAACAATTCAATAATATGTATATAATATGCATAGAAAGATGTATAAGGACGTACGTAATTGTTAAGGCTAAAAATATTTGAAAGATGAAAGCTTACAATTGTCTCTCGCGAATTACGTCATGCATACCTTCATTAAAAAAAGATTATTGCTAATTTTGCGCCGGTCACGTTCAAATTTCGTTTTGTAATGGCTCACTGATAAAGCAATCATTTTCATTGTTAATGCAATCGCACCGTCAAACGTGAAGCGATACTGTGTTATCGCGTTAATTATTATTCTCACAAAGTATTTTCATTTTGTCGATATAATTATTGGCCCTGAAATGTTTTTAACCAAACCATCAACAGCAAATAAAAACCAATGCTCCGATAGGCTTTGTCTGTGTTTAAAAAAAATGCGGGCTTTACATTTCGTAAATTATGTTAACAACATTACATATTGCTTAATTTTTATTTTTATATTTTTCAGATTTCTGATATAATAATCTGGTGATAATCTGATTTAAAAAATATAATTTCGATTATATTTTATAAATACTTTATCTTGACAAAATAATGCACGCAAGTCGAGTTTTAAAACTCATTAAAAGAGACGCGATGCAATACTACTATATGTTCAAATTCATGTTAAAAAATCGGATCTATATCGCTTTTGAGACAAGTAGCTCGTGCAAGTTGCATGTAATAGATGTCATTTCAAACGAGACGGCACTTTGCCTTTCACTTGAATTTACTATGTTTGAAAATTTGATTTGTACCGCCCTCAAAATAAGCATCTCCTGTGTAAGTTGCACAACGGATGTTACTTACATTGACAGTTTCCTGTCGTGAAAGCTGGCGGTTCGCAAAGTATAACGATTGTTTAAATGACTTGTAGGAAACTTCAAATCAACGTCCATCTAAGTCAATCGTGATACAATATCAATGCCTCTTAAGAGATCTAAAGAGATCCAATCTCGGCCGACATTGTTCGGCCAAGTCAGTTACCGTCTTAATTAATTACGTTAAAGTATTGACGACTTATACTTGAGTGACTTAAGAATTCTCCGAAATCTTTTAATCGATACTGAGGAGTAACGATTATCCGTATAACGTTTTTGTTCTTATTTTGGTCTCTTCGCTCTTCCTTGTTTTCACGAGCTAGCTTGTCTAGCGTTATTTCGTATGTGTTATCGCACCGTGATATCGATTCATCGCTTGCGTCAAGACGATCGATTAAATACCGGACCGGTGAAATATCATACGTCTACGGGTAACGCTCGATAAGTCCGATGGTTATTTGACATCTTCTGTTACGGGATCATCGTGTAATTTTATTCGCGAAATACGAGGGCAAGCTGTGGAGTCGCATACTGTACATGAGTGATACATCGTACAATTAGGCGATATGGAATAGCGGTCAGGTCGATATTGATAGCAAATTGACCGATAGATTTAGACTTACGTAACTAAACACATGCCTATACGTCGTGTCCTCGATTGAAAGTCTTCTTGGGAATATTTTCAACCTCTTCCTTACATATGACGATAGATATAGCTTAGTGAGTATTTAATAAGGACAAGAAGAAAATTAGAGGTATCTCACTTTTATTAAGTTCTCGAGTAGATATAAATTCTGTTTAACAGTTTCATCTTTTTAGAGACTTATGAATCACAAATACTTTTAAACATCTGATACGAATAATAATCACTATTATTATTTAATATAATCTCATTTTTTTTTGCAAAAGACAGTCGGAATAACAGTATGCAAACGTGGTTAACAAGTTAATCAAATATCTCTTTTAATACTGGACAGCGCATAATGCTCGACGTAATCGTAATATACAATAATCGGGCGTAGAAAGAAACAGAATGTAATGAGCCCGTAGAGTAATATAAGAACCGCTATCGAACGGATGTCGATCTTGATCTCGGCGCGAAGGTGAAGAGGGACAGAAGCGCGGTCATTATACCGGACTGAATAAAGATTCGCCATGCCTAGTACCGAGATACGTTACTCGAGCCGCGCGGTCGAGGTCGACGGAGATCCAAAGAAAGCCCGTGTAATAATCGCCCGCGGCAAAAAAGCGCAACGTTTCCAAGGGAGGATATTATGTCTAATGACGGGGAAAAAAAGACGATGCGACCGGTAGGAATAGAAGATAGGCGCGCCATTAGATGCGGCAGGACACGCATCTTACTGCATTTCTCTCTCTCTCTCTCTCTCTCTCTCTCTCTCTCTCTCTCTCTCTTTCCTCTCTCCTTTTTTCCCTCCCTCCCCTTTTTTCTTTCTTGTTTTCGTTTTCTTCGCCGCTTTCATTCGCGTGGCTGACGAACGCGGCCGGAAAAGGAAGGAGGTGCAAAAATCACGACTCGCGCACCTTGCGCGCATTCCGCGGAGGAGCGGCGCTCGATCGGATCAACGACAACGACGCGGCCGGCGCTTCGCGAGAAATGGACCGCTGTTAAAAAGCGCGACCGGCCGGTTTACGTGACAGAATTCAATGCATCTCTGTGACTCGTTACTCCCGCGCGTGTGCATGTATATACGTCGCCCTTTCACCGCGAAACCTATACCGGGTTGACCAAGTCCGACGTATCCGCGCAGTAATCCGAACCATCGATGGAATTTACATTCGGCCTATCGAGTGAATTACGAAGCGGGCGTAACGATACAATTGCATTACGATTATTGCACGATATTGACATTAAATTCACGTTAGTGTCGATCGCCATTTCTGCGGATGCGAACGATTAGACGTGATGTTTTTGAGAAGTATCGTTCCTAAGAAGTATTTCTTAGGAACTATATTTTCTCTTAAGAGAAATGTCTTGTAATATGTATACAAATTTTTTTTATTTAGTTTTATTCTTTTATCTATGTATTATTGACGATCTAATATTTATGTCGTGTATCTATGCGCATATAAGTTTATATTCCTATAAATCATAAATTTGATAGTGAATCCAGAATCGATAATACGGTAATATATGTATGATTAACGCTTACTGAAATGCTTCCACGAGATACCATAATCAAACGCTTTTCGGAAACTTTCTAAAATTTACTTGTGCGCGTTATAGACTCACTTTGTAGACTTATTAAACGCACTTTTAGGCTCTACTTTAAACGAAACCCGCAAACAAGCGAGATTTCCCCGCGGACGACCGTGAGGAAAAAGGTCGAAGCGGAATCGATCTGCGGTGACATCGTAGATCGTTCTCGGAGCCGCTCTCTAGAACAGCTAATGGACCAAGACTCTATTAATATTGATAATGGCGAAAATCAGGCCAATAAGCGCTCGTGGTATACTACTCGCTCGAGGCTATAGCATCCGCGTTTGCCTGACATTACGATGTAGATTTAGTAGTTCGCGCGATTGACCGATGACTTCTCAGATTTCTTGTATCGCGCTGGCAAAAGTCCGATACGCTGTAAAGTCGCTGTAAAGTCTCGTATTTTTATGACTTTGGATATAAAATAAACATATTAAATTAGCTTAGAAACGCAATTTTGGTCTAAACATAGGTATAAAACTGTTCTAAAAATTTTTATTATCGTCATTGTTTATTAATTAATACGTTCTGAAACATGTCGTGGAGCAATGACTATAAGTACATGTAAAATATAGTCAATTTTTGAGAAATGTGATTTTTTTTTAGTATGTAACTACGTTTTGGGCTTTTTCCTGCATGTCACTGGTGTCTGCATAAATACATTCTTACATGCATATATACCTTCTATATACACATATTTTACTTTGCGTAACCAGATTAGATATAGACCTTCTACGGAATTGTCGAAGCGGCTAGTTTGCACATTATTTAAAACATTTGTCGTCAAACTGAATATTTATGTCGATCTTATGTATTAAAACAAACTGTGGTCTAAAAACGGTTTTATGGAGACGAGATAGAGAATTTAAATATGCTTATGATATTCCGAAATTGCCCCATGAAAAATAAAACCTTTATTATGCACATCTTTATTTAAAAAAAAAGAAAAGAAAAAAAAAGTGAGAGAAGTGAAAGAAGAAATTCTTCTTATAAAGATATCGAAAGATTTCGTCATCCGTTCGAAAATCTGCGTTTAATCTTTGAACACACTATGTAGAGGAAAAATTTGTCATGATTGGTCAATTAAAATTTTATGATTGTGCTAATATGTCTGCAATGTGTTCTATAAAAAAAATTTAATATATAGGTCGGAAATTAGTATCGGTATAAATCAGCCGTAAAATTGAAAGAAATTAGCAGTGAAACGATCAGCAGCGCCGATAAAGAAATACACAGTGCGAATTTCAACGTATATATTTTTCGCGTATGCCGGCTGCGCCGGACAATTTTCTGCATATTTCTCTCTCCCCATGACCGCTATATGTTTCTTGCCACACACTATTTGCTGCTGGCTGTCATTAAGATCTTATCACATCGGTGATGTAAGCGCCAGCCTGAAAAGCGACACTGTGGGGACTCGGTATTCCACCAATTTCGCTATTTCTTGCCCATTTGATTCGCTTTCATTGCCGCGCGATCGTACGGGCGAGCCGCGCGCGGGAATCCGACATTGTTGCGACACGCGTATATCCACGCGCGACCTCCGTCGCCGGCACGTTTTGCGTAGAATTAGTTTCGCAACTCCCTGTAATGCCTTCGTAATTCGTCGGTTATACACGACTAGCGGATAGCGCCAAATTGCCTTTGAAAATTTGACTTGCTTATCTCCCGTGGCCGCGCGGCGGTAATTGACTTCTCCCCTTCATACGCGAAAAAAATTGGCCAATTTTATCCATTCTTTCAAGTCGTCTCCGATTGCAAAAATTTTTTGTTTGCAATACAAAAACTCGTATTGTATTGCAATTAAATGCTTTATTATTATTTTTATTTCATCTGTTATTTCTTAGGATTTCTTTCATCGTTATAATTTTTCGACAAAAAGACGCGTGTTAACATTTTTGCTTAAAAATCCGAGACATGCAGAGCTATTTTGAAATCGTTGAAAGAATAAATTTTTCTTACCAAGTCTTTCCGAGCGTGGACTAGAAAAAGAAAGAGACGATGTATTTTTGAAATTAATCTCTTCGTGTGGAGCTTCGCCCTCGAATGCTCGACGCTTCCTCGAGATTCCTACAAAATCTTCGCATTGTCGCGGCATCCGTTACTTTTACTGCGTATCGCAAGCCCGTCGCTCTAAACTTCGGACGTGTTCTTGTGCCGGTCTAAGGTCGGCAATAAGCGTTTATGTAAAGCAGGCTGTATTCCGCGGTCGTCGTCGAGATGGAAACGAAGAAAAGACTAAAGCGGTCTCTAAATTGGTCCTGACGGAAACTATGGTCATTTACTCAATGGTGTTTCATGCGCGCGCGTATAGTCTACACGTAAAGCGCGGCGGTATTGCTGGACATGTTAAAAATCACGCTGGAACTGAACAATCGTCACGATAGATGTCACAGAACAAAATTTACACGACGAGAAAAACTGACGTCAAACAGCGTGCAATCGTCAGTTACCACGCTTGCTGAAGTAGTAAAGTTACTGTTATTGGTACTCTCAAATTAGATACGATTAAATCGAAAAATTTTTGAAACGTTCAAAATGCGGAAACTGCAGAATCGCGTAAAGTGTAATTAAAGTGATTTCTAAATACTTTCTGGATGTAGAGAATTCGCGGTTGCGATATAGATGTTATTTAATAGCGGCTAACCGTTGCGGGCACAGTAGCCACAACGCAAATTTGACTATTGTACAGACTGGAGTGTACAGACTGGAGTATTGCGAATAACACGAATGCTTTAATTACTGTTGGTACGTCGAACTCTTAGAATTAAATCATACTCTATCGGTATATATAACAATTCAATAGTAAAATTTCATAAAAACAATGTGGTATAGGTAACAATAAAAAAGTAAAAGTAAAGATAAAAATCATAAAAACAAAGCGTTACATTTAACATAAATTAAAGAATGCATGATATCATTATTAGTGATTTCGTAATAAAAGAGAAAAGTTTACAAAACGTTGAAAAAGAAAAGTTTACAATGATTTCGGTATGAAAAGAATTTTTTTGTTGCGCTTTTCAACAAGATATAAAATAATTTATTATTTGCACAATTGTTGATCTTAAATCAAAGCAGTGCTTCGCCGATTCATTCGAGCTTGCGCTATTATTTTCACAAATCATTCTCTTTTTCACAAGTATATTCCGCGCATCCACGTGACGCGTTATGAAAATATCGGAAAATAACGATTTGAAAGCCGTTTCATTAAATCCGGATTCATTTTACATTCCCTGATTCCGTAATTCGGAAATATATCCATATCATTATTCCAAACGCAGTGTTTTACTCTTTGTGCGGACATATAACGACCGTGATCACTCAATCATTAACCTTACTGAGGTCATGGTAAACTATGCTTTAGAAACTAGCAAAAAATGTCGGTATTCTCTCCGTTTTCCTTTTCCGCGAATGTTTAAATGAGAATAATTCCGATATCTTTATCTCAATACATCATAGTACAAGGACACGACAGATATATTGTACACCACGTTACAAGAATGACAATTAAAATATTAATATAGTCTTAAGATACGTTTTTCCGTTAGGAGAAGCATATAGATAAAATAAAATAAATCGAACGAGAAGGTAAATACATGAAATGAAAGAGATTCGGGACTCTTTTCATCGGCCTTCGGTAAGACGGCTAAGTTTGGAAATTGCGGAAGCGAGTACATTTGGAAACGCGAGGAGCCCGCGAAGGCGAGCGATTTCCTAGGTAAAGGCATTGTCTATCGACCGCCAACTCGACCATAAGCGACTTGACGAACTTCGTCGTGACTAATTCCAAATGCAGCCGTCGCATATCCAATCTCGTTCCACACGACGCGACGCGACGCGACGCGACGCGAAACCGCGTCGCTCTTGTATTTTCCATCATTCCATCCCGCGATTCTCGAGACGTTTCGCACACCAAGACGCGGCGTTGTGCCACGGCGTCGTGTCGTGTGTCGCCGTCACATCGTGACGTAAGTGGCCGCGTGTGTGCGCGTGTGACACGCGGTGCAACGGCGAGGACCCGGCATGGCGCGGCGCGTACACGCCGCTCCTCGTGTGCGCGCTCGCGCGCGCGTGACCGTGCGTACGCGAAGGAAAACGGTCGGCGAGGGAAAGAGAGGAATGGAGAGGAACGCGGGAAAGGAGAAGAGGACCGCATGTTTTCACGTCGAGCAGTACTTGCACGCAAGTGCATTTCGACGGATGGACGGACGGACGGAGGAGTCGCGCCGACAGGAGCGTCCCCATTCTAGTTCGGCTATCTACATCGCTAAGTTTACGTAACCGCACGAAACCTGTCAGCCGACATTTCGGTGCTAACCAATGGCGAATCGGCACGACTGTCCTCCTCTCTCTCTCTCTCTCTCTCTCTCTCTCTCTCTCTCTCTCTCTCTCCCTCTCTCCCCTCCCCCTCTCTGTCCCTCGACGACGGCCTTATCACGGTCTTTCCCCCTGCGTCGGATTAGGTAAACGCGACCAGAAGCCACAGGGCGGACTGGCTGCCTTCCTCAAGCAGCCTCGCGAAAATCGACGTCCCTCGCGATCGATCGTCGCCGGACGCGCCACTGAACCAGATGCGAGCGCGCGATCGATCACGATTCGGGGAATTGTACGCGGGAAACGTCAACGATGCCACTCGCCTCGATAGATCGCGCTATTTTCACGCAAAACTAATGATACCTGGTGGCGTCCGACGTTTTTCATTAATTTTTCGCGCTATAACTAGTTCGCCCCGAAACGCATTTCAGATATTAAATTTCTTTCGCATAGGACGATGCTAGATCCATTTTCAGTATTAAGCGGTCTCATCAATTCTTGAAGGAACGTTCCAGAAGCGTATTAAATGGAAATTACATATACTTTAAAGGAACTTCGTACGGCTACACATAATTTTCCGAATACTAGGCTGCACGTCAGAAATATACTGAAACTTGCTTACCATTTTTTTTTTACTGTGAAAGCACACACGCACACATCCTCTTTATATAAAGCTACTGATTATCTTATGTATATGCGGTATTCAATGTATAGAATATACGCAGGCAGAACCAGCGGAATTTAATGATCGAATTCTGCAGTCGCGGTATGAATTTGATTCATGCGGCTTATGTAACCAAAATATTTGTACCAGCAGTGTGATCTAATTAATTCTAGATTCTGTAATTTACGTCTTTTTCTAAATTAAATATTAACATTCTATTAACTGGCAAGAGCAAGAGCGCTAATAATTTAAATTGGCCTTGTTTATGTAGCGCGACGAATCTTTGTGTACAAGCGAATGATTAATTAATCCACAATCAATTTATAATGACATCAATTTATAATGCAAATTAGATTCCAAATTAAAGCAATATTCTAAATATCTAAAAAAAAACTTTGGATTTTCGAGATCGCGTCCAGATTAGATAAACGGAGTTTAGAACGTGTTTGTCCAAAGTGCATGTAAGCTTTTGGGAGCGAATTTTCTGCAACGTCAAAAGCTTCCTCCGTAGTCAAAAGTAGAGTCTGCCTCGCGTATTCTTCGTAGATTTCTCTTCGCCACTGACTTTTCTTCTTATCCGTCTTATCCATCTCTTCTTCTTTTTCATCATTTTCTTCTCATCTTGTGGCCAATTTTTATTTATTTTTATATGCTGGATGGTTCTATTCTTGATGTCAATACATAAATTTGTATAGTATATAACCTGATGACAACTCGGCCATATTCGAAGAAGTGTCACTAATTAGTTTGGTCCGTTTAAAACTGAGAATTTAGAAATATTGTAAAAAAGACGATAGATTTGCTAAACAAATTCTCGATCGTGGGTTGATTTCGTCACTTCCTGATACAATGTTTATAAAACCGATGGATGATTTCGCGGAGTTATTATATTTCGTTAAGAGTGTTGGTCTCGCGACGCGACGCGATACAAAATTCAACGATAAGCGTCTTATCGTCGCGTTGTTCAACGAAAATGGCTTCTGTTTTTTGGAGTTTTTGGATTCCTTACTCCTCTCGTAAAGAGGTATGTTTTGGAAACGCGCTAATATATAAATAAGTGCAAACATTTGATCAGAATATTTTTATTAAAATTTTTTGGAGGGCAATTAAGCCTGCAATAATAAAAATGTGCATTATTTTCTCATCAAATGCTTCACTTTATCAATAACTGAGTCACAGTAGTGACTCATTGGCATTATTTAAAGCGCAGCATTTTCCATTAATTAAAAACGAGAGGATTTGGCTGCGCTTTATTCGTACGATTCGATGTTGTTTTTTTTTTTCGCCGCCAGCCACACGAATTTTCGCGTTGCTTCCGGGCCACTTTGCAAATTTGGTGTTTCATCCATGAAACTGTTTGCCTCCTTCCCTCTCCGTCCTGGCCGTCGATGTGCATATATACCGTGGCTGCGAGTCGGAGTCAACAAGTTGTTCAGGCGGACCACCCCTTCCCCCAACTAAATTTCACTTCCTATAATTATTAGACGTCATGTATCGCGCTGCTGCCGACCAATTTATACCGGAGCTGACGCGATGCATCGGAACCTCTCGCCGCGCCGGCCGGAGTGTTGATTTTCGTGGCGCGTTTCAATTTTGCATTCCTGCCTTTCCACGTGATTCCGCCTATCCGGTGAATCGCGTGTATACTATTCGTTCGCCTAGCGCGCCGCGCGGTTCTATTGTTTCATGTTCGAATTTTCGTACACGCAGTATATATCACGGGCCGCGCTCGTTACGCGCTCCGACTCAAAGTTTTCCCCGTAATTTACGCGGCCAACGTAAATCTCGCCAATATTCGACAACTCCTTTTTTTACGGTGATTGGAGAATGGACGATTGAGATCTTAACTGCCGATTGAAATCTCATTCTCTGGCGTATTTCGTTATTACTGCTGAAATAAAAAATCTGTACTAGGGAGGAAAACGATGAACCGTCGACGTTCGACTGAGCTGATCCAATTTTTCAGCGTCTTTTTTTGAATTTTTAAGTGATTGCAAATTATCGTCTTGAATTACAAACGCACACTTTTCTGAGATATACGGTTAATTTAAAATAAAGCTTCATTAAATTAACTACACGAGGATTATAGACGAACAATTCCTATTTCCCAGTTTCGCTGGAAGCTATAAAAAGATTTGTAGCTCGGTTGTTACGGAAGCACGTTTTTCGAATGTGTGTAAGAAATCGCAGAGCGCGGAACGTACCGTCGATACGTTTCTTTATACACCTATACGCGCGGCCAGGTCAACGCCCTTTCACCTCCCGACGAGGCGGCGGAGGAAATATTAATTTCAAGATTTTTTGTCGAGCTTTTCCTCGCTTCACCCTGGGCTCCCTTCTTCCTTCCTCTCGCCGGCCCCTCTCCACATCCCAATACCGACAAAAGCGGAAGCGAGGAAGAGCTCGCGGCCGGCCGGCCGGGGCATTAATTTGCAAAGTCGTAAACAAGACGGCGCGCTGTCGATACTTTTAATAAAATGCCAGCAATTAAATTGTGCGGGGACCGGTAATGGTCGGACGGCTATGACGGGCGGGGGAACAGGAGCGGGAAAACGAGGAAACGGAAGAGGACGTTCGCGGGGGTGGTCGAGCGAGAGCGGTCGGGTGAAAGGTAATATCGAACTCGTATTTTAGGTGGACGGTGGGTACGAAGAGGAAGAGGAGGAGAAGGAAGAGGAGGAGGAGGAGGTGGAGGAGGAGGAGGAGGATGAGAGGGCGAGCGGAGGAATCGAAGCTCTCTGATAGTGGGTGGGGTGAGTAGGGTCGGGCAACGGGGAAAGAAACAAAAAGGAACTCGCGGGAACAAAAAGAAAGCCGCGTCTTTGGGGGGTAGTGGTAGTTAACCCCCACCCTCGCGTACGGTCCGCGACAACCCTCCCATCTGTGCCCTCTCTTTCTACACCCCTCTGCCTTCTCAACCTCTCGTCCTCTTTCCCTCTTCCTCCGGTTCTCGTCTTCTCTGGCGTCTCCCCTCTTTCTCCGTCTATATCTCCTCGTTTCTGAAATTTTTGAATATCCGATCAATAGGTAGCCGCTCGCTGGGAAAAAACTGGGGTGGGGAGGCATGAGATGAGTGCCGTCGGAACCGCCGTCTCTCTTTCCTTCTCCCCCCGGCCTCCACACCCCCGCTCCTCTTTCCGCCCGCAAGACCCATCGGCGTTGTTTCAGACAAGATTTATCCATATTTCATCGCAAACGTGGCGACTGATGCCCCTCCACGCGTCTTCGAATTAATTATTCGATTTCCGTTCGTCTCTCTGCACCCCCTGTTTTTGCATGTTCCAATGCGATCGCGAGAATAACTTTGCTGTAATGGTCATTACGTAATTACTCGTTACTTAACCCGAGCAGGGATACGCTCGATTTCATTTTATTAGTTTACGGAAAATACAAGGGACACATGGATGCAAAAGTGTTAATCTTCTTTAACATACGAAGATTATACGGAATAATCAAGATTTCAAGAGAAAGAAAGACCGAGTTTTATTAGACAAACGTTATAAAGTATCAATTCTTTGTTGTTAGAACTCTTTTTATCGCTGCCGAAAACATGAGCTGAAATTATGCACTTAGCTCTTGATTCGCGCGTTAAACGAAACAAATTCTGCCCATGTTTATTTTCACGACACCTGTGGAACTTCGAGTATCGATCCGACAATCAGCTATCATACGCGCGCACACAGATGCGGCTCTACTCTCCGCCGCACACTTGCCCATTCGGTACTTTGTACCGTGCGACTTCTTCGGCGGGTTTGCACGCGAGAGCATTATTCATGAGCGAAGGTGAGTCTCTTAGTAAGTTCGGTGTATATGCGCTTCGGAGAGAGAGAGAGAGGGAGTGTGCGCGCGCGAGGACGAGTGTCTCGCAAGACCTGCGAATCCGATCGCGCGGTTAATGTGCCTGCATGTTTCGCTACTGCGTCTCGCCGTCCCCTTTCCCTCTCGCTCACCGAACTAAAATTTCCTATTCGCTGGCGAATATTATTCATAAGAATGTGAAGTTCCGTGTGCCTCGGGAACGTCGGGGGCGCGCGAATATCGAAGTAACCACCTGTCACACTTCCGACCGAGCTCTAGCTATTCGATCCTCTGTGGCATTCACGACGACAATAATTCCACCGCGCGGTTGGTCGATCAATTCGCGGCTATAATCAAAATGTGCTGGGTCTAAAAAGTATTGCGGACTGGCTGGCTGGCTGGCTAGCTTTTCGTGGGACATCAGTGGATGTTACAGGCCGGGAAATCCCAGTGTATATCCCCGTGACTGAACCCGCGGACCGTTTCCGCGAATATAAATGCGTATATATATGCTTTTCACCGTTGCATAATTTAGTACACACAGTTTAGTGATACGCAATTTTTATAAAGTTATTGTTTCCTTGCTGGAAATCGATAGTTGCGCTCTACGATAAATAGTTTTCAATCAGCCTTATTTCTTCAAGACTTCTCACAACTAAAAAAGAGCTTTTATTACGCACGATTGATGTATTTAACTTTTGTTTGATTGTCAAGTCGAATATATTTAATGACACTATAATTATATTTTTTATTTACAAGGTTTTATTTACATAGTTATATTTTTTATTTACAAGGTTTAGATAAATTAACGATTGCGGTCATTGTCCTTTTTCGTGCAATGCTCTTGAATAATCCAAAATATAAATTTTGTAAGACAAAGATATATGGAATGATGAAGATGGTATAATATTATTCGCAGAAGAAAATCGCAGATATAGTCGAGCTATCCGTGAGGTCTTCAGGAATACACAAGGCTTTCAAGACTACGCCCGCGCCGCCGAACATGCCTGTGCTATCGTGGCACAAAAGTTTCTTTGCGATATATCACGGTGTCGCGACGACGTAAGAACCGGCGCACAAAGAAGAGCCTCTCTGGCTTGCCGACACCACTCGCAAGTTTGTCAGTACGGAAATGCGCATTTTCATTTGCCAAAAACACTACGGATTGTGTCGACGGCGGTGCCAAAGCTGGGACCAAGTCCCCGCGGAGAGCGTATACCGTGAAGCAAACGGAGCGAGATGCAGCGGCGCGAATATGCATCGAGGGCTGGTGCAACGACGCGTCAGGTCTGGGGTGGAGGGTGAGCGACGCTTTTCATTCGGTCCGTCACCCAGTCGTCTTCACGATGGGATCTGCGTCAGCGGAGGAGAGAGAGAGGGACGGAGGGATACTCCTATTTCGGAGCGTTTCATAATTGAGACCGCGCGTGGAGGCAGCGGGAGCGAGGGATCGATAGCATTTTTTTTTTCGGGGTAGGAACCCAGACGCGTACGTGTTCAAGGTAGGGGCTGCGGGGCAAAGGGTCGGGATGGGACAGGGGTGGCCGAGGGGGTGACGAGGAGGGAGGGCGAAGGGTTCACCCGCTCGTACGACACATCAACGCGCGGTATGACTAGTACAGCGGCAACGACATGCGAGGAGGGTGTGCACGCAGATGGGGTAGAGACGGCGCGGAGTTTCGGGACAGGGGTCGCCTATGGTGGGCTTGCTTTTCGACAAAGAGGCGACGACGTTTTTTTATAATTGCGTTTTTAATTTGATGGATTCTTTGATGCGTTTCATCGTCCTTCACCCCGCGGCGAGGGAGTTAGCGGGCGAAGGAGAGAGCGAGAGAGTGACGAGGGTGGAAGAGGGACAAAGGGATCTCGCGCGCGCGGTTGTGTGCACGCGCGTGCGAATGAGTGTAAAAGAGGGTGGTGGATATGGGCGAGGGAGGCGGGGGATGGCAGCCGAGACACACGACGAGAGAAGCTACGAGAGCTTTTCCCATGCCGGGCACGACATCCCTTTCCCTCCCTCCCCCTCTTCTCTCTCTCTCTCTCTCTCCTTCATGCTGACCGTCTCCGTCGTTCTTTTGCAATCTGTGCGACGCGCACATCTTCACTTCTCCGTAGTACCGTCGTCGGCCGAGAAACAGTTTTCCCTGCATATGAGTCCGACGCGAGTCCGACGTCAGTTATTGTCCGTTTTTCCCCCTTCCTCCTGTCTTCGTCGTTTCTCATAAAAAGCGAAATCGGAAATTTTTTGACAGTATTAGGCTCTTTCGTTCCTTTGACTTTCCTCTTATTTTTATATCAGTCAGATGGGTTATAAAAGTTATTTCAGGGTTGTAACATGTTATAACCATGTTATAACCCTGAAAGGCATGTTAGACAAAAATACTTTGCCGAATTTTCTCACGCAAGTTTTTATTTCTTAATTTCTGCTGTATGAAGTTCTTACTTTTAAATAAGAGTAATTTTCACACAATAAAATCTTGAAACCTTAATTCATCTAAAAGCTTCTTATTGGTAGAATAATTTAATCATTGTTTTATTGAGAGTGTAAGAGATATTCATAGTTGGATTTTTCCGATAATTTGAGGGGAGAGTTTTTCTAACGATGAAAAAAGCTTGATTTTTTTCTCGAACAATATATTTCTCTCTTTTTTTCCTTCTCGTACTCTCACTTGTAACGGCCCCGTTTTTTTACATCACTTTAAATTGCGTTTTTCGGTATCATATTCGTCAGGGCTGATCCCGCACCCGCACTTTGGTGGTTTTTCACCTCACACATTAAGAGACTTTACTATAAATCTCTGAAAGCGTGGTACTGTGTTCCACATAGAGAGATGCAGATTTAATAGGAAAAAAAAGATGAACTTCCAGATTATCGCTCGTGTCAATGATTTTGAAATCTCACAGTGAGATTAAGTGATCTTTTCAAACGCGAAGTCTTTGTGCAAAATGCCTCATAATTGCAATACACCCACGAAAAGCTAATCACGGATTTGCTAAACGCGGATCGTAAATGCGGCAACGTCTTTTGTAATCTGATTGATAGTATGATTAAACGATGATACATGCCATATGGCATGTCTCTTATCTCCCTCTTTCTCTCTTTTATTTTTTTAAATTATTACTATGGTAGAATCAAATTTAATTATATCGCGAATATTCTGTAAAATATAAATCACAGATTTTATCAACAATTAGCAATATGAGAAGACATTATAAAACAGATAATGTGATATTGCGAAGGAAATGAGAAAAAAGTTTGATTTTTACATACTGTATTATCATTTTTTTAATAATGAAAAATAATCATAGCAAAGGAATTATATGATTCAAGCGTGTGTCTAAAGTAAATATTACAGTTATTATTATAACGTATATATCGTAATATAATATCACGAATCTAACGATATATCGTAAACGATCTATAAAATTGTATAACAGCCCCATATTACATCATAAAAGCGAACGTGACATGTTTTAATATTGAGTGGGAATAATTATTAAATCCTTCGAAATCAACGGTACGAAAAAGTACTAAACCGCGCAAATAGCGCAATGTGATAGCTTAATAAAAATCCCGCGTTGATACGAGTCCGAGTGGCGGTGCTATTCTCTCGTCAAATCATAATTAATTTCATCCGATGTGCATTATCCCGCGGCGGCGCGTGCGCGCGTATATTTAGCCGAACGACGTGCAGTCTCTCGCTCGTTTTCAAATTCTCTCGGATAGCGGCGGCGAGTATACGCGGGTGAAACGAAGCGATTTTTATTGCATTTCGCAACTCAGTACCGCAGCTGGAAATTGCGCCCAACGAAACATTTTGTTTTACAGTGTTTTCACCGTCCCTCTTTCATCGCTCTCTCTTCTTTTCTATCTCATTTTTGCTCTCACTCACCCACTTACTCACTCACTTACTCACTCACTCTCTCCCCCCTCTCTCTTTCTCTCTCTTTCTCTCTCTCTCTCTCATGCACACACTCTGTCTATCGTGAGACTACCGCATGTGTTCACATCACATTGTCGTACAGCTTCTACGATACTTTTCGCAATGCTTTTATTTCGCGCTTCGACAAATAATTTTCTCTCCCTCTCGCGACCGTCAGCTCCCATTTTCGCGGCTCGCGTCATCGCGGTCATTTGCGCTCTGCAATTTGACTCGAAAATTGAAACAATTATATCGCGGCGGCGAGAACTTTTAATCCATTAGCGACTCGATCAGCGTATCGTACATTTTTACGCGGGAATTAATTAAAATCGCGGCCGTTGTATATCGGTATTTGTTTATCATTAGCCGCCATCCAGCTTGAAGTGCCCATCCTGCGAATGTGGCGATTCGTCAATGATGAAAAGTATCGACGTTGTGTTTTATTTGCCTTCACAAAAATAAATGTAATGTAAAAATCGCGCCGACCGATTCGGCAGCATGAGTTCTTTCTGAACCATGATTTCGATTTTATTGCAATCGATATAGAATAATTATCAATAATTACAAGAATACCCGTTTCCGACCGTTCCTGGGCGGTTAATGCCATAATGCGTATCGCTTAAAAGATGCACGAGCACCGATACTTAATTTGTATTGTTAGACCCTCGTCGAACAAAAATTTACCAATATCCACGTGTTTGAAACGTATTGGCAAATATGCAATTTTCCATTCGCAATAACGTACTGTCGACGTTCCGGGGGGATATCGCGTTAAAATCGGTGCACATTAATTTATACGCTGATTTCGTTTTTACTCTGAAAACAAGCCCGGGCATAGATCGTCATTAAATTGTCATAAAAGTATCGATTGAATTTTAACGATGTGCCCGCTGCGTTTTTATATCATCGCGAACGTTATCTTCCACGTCCTTTCCAAGCTTGTTTACGATGTATCAATAATAATGCCAATATATCGCTGCAGCAACAATTTTCTTTTAAATCTATTTAGAAAGCAAGCCCCCATAGAAAAACTAATAAACTTGGATAAATCTACAGAGCTGACAGAGCAGCTTACTTCTGTAACAGTTTGTTAAATCATTTTGCTCCTATAACTCCCGAGTTTATTTGCAGGACAAAGAATACTACACAACTTTATCATGAATTAAATTTGCATATATATTACGAATATTAATGTCCAAAAAATTTCAGGCTTTTTTAAAAATAAAATTATAAAGAGAAATAATACATGTGTCTCTTTATATATATATATTTATAATTAAATCACACAAGAAAAGTAGCTTCCTTTCTGTGTCTGTGATATTTTTAAATAGCATACTAAAATTTATGAACGTATTAAAAAATTTACAGCGGAAAGATAGTTTTTTTTTTATATTTATTTGAGTATTATCAAAAGCAAGGGATTTATAATGATGATGCGAATTTTATACATTTTGTATAATACATTTTGTACAATGGGTGTCAAATTGTCTCCAGCAGAATTTATATGCATGCACGGTGCTTTCGCACGAAACTAAATCACGCGCCGCGCGTCATGCAGGGAAGAAAGTGGCGTCTGAAGTGTTAGGGACGTATTTCCCTTTCATCAGGAGGCGGGAGTATATCTGTAAGAGTCAACTTGAGAAGGTGGTAGTGTGCGAGGAACACGAAAGAAAGAAAGAGCCCGCCTGAAGGTATAGCGGATCTACTTTCGCCAAGAAAGGAAGTAGAAGCCTAAATTTAGTAGATAACCAAAGTATAGTCATGCAAGCGTTTATAGAGAAAAAGGAAGAATGAGTAAGTAAGAGAGGGAGAGAGAAAGAAAGAAAAGGTGAGGAAGACAGAGAATGATAGTGGGAGAGAGAAAGAGGGCACGTCAGAACTCGGGAATGGGTCGGAGGAAACTCTGTGCATTGGTGGTGCGGTGGTTTAGGGTGGCAAAAGGAGGACAGAGAGTAGGAAGTAGTAGCGGCGGGTGAAAGGAGAAGGGGGTAAAGAACGAACTGTTGCTTCCCCGAGAACCGTGTGCCGCGTTTGGGTTGCATCCAGCGGCAAGGATTCTCGAGAGCCTCCAAACAGGATTTAAGCCTCTTCGCCATCCGGGAAGGCTATCGCTTCCCGGTATTCCGTGGCAATTTTCCACAAGACGTTATTTACCCGCGCCCATCACCCTTGGCTTTAATTCTTTCTTTAACTCGAGGGAAATTGAAGTATGAACGCCACCGGTAATTCTGGACGATATTTCCCGTTCAATCGGATTACTTCGTGATTTAATTGAGGTGATCGTTGTTGACTGCGGTGCGTGATTATTGGATTACGTGAAATTACACGAGATTGACGTTATGCCGATTGTATCTTCTTAGAATTTACGTGTCTAAAATGTGTCTTGCGTTACGTCAGACTGTGAAAAAGAGGTTCAAAACATCGGCTCACAGTATCCTTAGTAGTTCTCAATCACTCACAGAGAAGAGTTTATGGATAAGCATAGACTGTTTACTTTCGATCTAATAAATAAAAATTCGTAGTATAACCGATACAAACTGGCACTCGAGTACGCGCAAGAGGGAAAGCTGTGAAATAAAACAGACGTGGAGGCAGAAGAACGTGTAGCACTGACATCAACCGGCAGTCGGTGAGCTACTATGAACTATCCGGACGATTCTCTGTTACTCAACAGTGCAAGAAAAGAGAGACAAATGCGACAAGTGCGGCGAGTACACTCGTCTGCTTGTCTGCTCTCTGCCATTGATGCCAGGGTTACCTTCCTCCGTATCTGCGAATGTACGCCACGCATTGTGTCGAGAAGCTTTGAAGATATCGCGTCACATTGTCTTAAAGAAGATAGTCGGACATAGATATAAGATATACAAACGTATCTATTAATTTATAAATATAAATTTTATATGCATTTACATATAATATTCATTTTTTTTGTCGCACTACGTACGAGGCAATTTATTCGATATACATTATATACTTTGGATATCTATTGATCTGCTTATTTATCTTTTTTAACATAAAACGTTATTATCTTCTTTATGGGGAAAGAGGATTGAATTTTAGTAATTGATAACGCTATTCCGCCATTAATCGGATTTTGAACGGCGAAAATGTCTGATCGAGACAGTTTGTGAAACGGCAATTGCTCGTGAGAAGACCTTATCACGCGGCTGTCTCGAGCGCGATCGCCGCGCGGACCGGAGTGTATCTCTCCATCGTGGAAAATCGATTCGAGACTTTCGGGATCTTTGTTCATTTGGTCTCCTACTTTCGATATCGTTCCGAAGAATGCGATTCTTATCGGCCTGCCCCCGTTGGTTCTGCCTTTGGCAACAAGTTGCACCAGTGACCCGTCCCAGCTATAGAATGCCTTTGTAAATACTCGCTACTCGTGCCTCTTAGAAATCCTTTGAGATTTTCTCCGCGCTCTACGTCGCAGTAATATTGCAAGTGTACCGTGCGCGCAACTTTAGCCTCGATATTTATTCCTGTGGTGCAACAGCGTCCTCGTTATATTTGCAATATTAACGACCGACGCGACGGTCGCACCAACGTGCTTAACCCTAGCTAAATAAGTTTTGCTTCTTGGTCTGTGTTACAGTTAGCACTGAAATCTATAGAGAGAGAGAGAGAGAGAGAGACTCGTTATTGACTCAGACTTTCGGTATAACGTAGCTTGAAATTAGTTATAGGATTGATTAATTAAAAAGGAACATTGAGTGACGCAAAGTTTCGTAATTTCCATCTGGTCAGGGAGAATGGTTAGACAATAGGTTGTTTAACGCGAATAAAATCGATCCGAAAGATCTTAATGCGATGATAGTGTAACTTTGCGCTGAAAATATCTATAAGAAAACCACTGTAGCAATGCAAGAATAGTTATATCATTTGTAAAAAGAATTTTTATCTTACGAAAGAAAGTGAGAAATGATTGTTGATTAAAATAAAAGTTTAATTTTTTTCCTTGTAATTTACCTAATTATAATATGTGTAATAAGAGAGATTTATAAAAATATAATCTTCGTAGAACTAATTAAAAAGTGTCGTGTTCAAAATGATCGACTCCGATAAATAAAGCGATTACATTATACGTTTTCATACGCATAAATATAATGGCATTATGAACATCAAAATAAGCATAAACAAAATGGTACATGGATTGCATGTTATCGATCGATGAACATAAGAGTATAACGCTTTGTACTTAACTTACATAGTCTTACTTAGGGGCGGCGTGCCGTGAGTGCAAATAAATAGCAACGAAAGGGTAGTAAAACACCTCGTCGGCCATTGAGAAGCGAACTAATCCGCATAATATCGCTCGTTTCGCGAGGCTCTCCGCGCTTCCTCGTGCAACAAAGGCTAAAAGGGGTAAGTGGGCTTCGCTAATGGCGCGAGGGTTCCCCAAAGCCGACCGACCTCACCCTCTCGTTCAACATTTCGCTTGATAACCGTAATCTTTTCCTTCTCGCGAGCTTTCGTCGCGACGTATTATATCAAATACGCATGAGGTGGATTTACAGGTGCGAAATGCGAGGGGAAAGTCGGGAGGTAACGGAATACAGAGGCTTACGTTGCACACTACTCTAAACCAAATCTTAGTTCATATTACTCATTTTGGAGATTGTATGTATAGATACCAGAATACTTGGTTGCTCATAATGAAAGAGTGTTGAATAATATTTGGAGAGGGATTAGTTTTAAATACAGAAAAGTTTATATATACGCCATAGATTTTTTTATCATGAAAAATTTAGAAATTTTTCATCACTATCAATCAAATGTCATGGTCAACAAAATGAATATACGATCAATTTTTAACGACTAGGCAAGATTTATTCTAGAGTGACATTTTCGAATGCAATCCAGAATAAAGGATATCAAAACAGGGTACGCGGGATAGAAGCGGACATGAAAGTATGTATGTTGAGCTTGGACCAGAGGGTAGCGTCGGGAATATGAGGAGGTGCAGATGGAGGAAGAGAAAAAGCACGAGACGATGAAGGGAGAGAGCGAGAGGGAGAAAGAGAGAAAGAGAGAAAAATATATAGGAGGACCATACCAAAGGGGTGGCGCCGCTAAGGGAGATGAAGGTGGAGGAGTACGGTGGGAGACGCAGACGGAGAAGGAGAGAAAGGACGTAAAACAAAGTAACGACGAAATGCACTTCCCCCCGGGTCCATCCCCCTCAGCCACCCTCGCGCCCACTCGGCGTTCACCCGGAGGGAAACGTCGAACGAAACGTTAAAAACCGGGGGAAGAGGAATGAGTGGATGGGCGAGGGTGAAGGGGGATGGCGGCAGAGGGGGACGAGAGCGAGCGTGCTAGGTGGTGGCTCGTCGGTTCGTGGGCCCCGTAGAGGCGCGAGGCGGAGGTTGGATGAGAGGGTGGGTTTGCTGTGGCAGGCGGGCCACCCTGGGAGGTTGGCGGGAGGTTATGACAGCCGAGGTATTGAGCGGATCCTTCGTTAAAAAAACGAGAAGCACCGCACTGAGGCGTGCGGCAGGGAAAAAGAGACGGCGGAAAGGGAGAGTGAGCGAGAGAGGTTGAGCAAAGGGAGAACGGCGGCGAGGCGGCGGCGGCGGGAGAAAGACGGAGGGAAGAGAAAGAGGTTGCTGCCGGGCCGGAGGGGAGGGGGGTGGAAATGGGGGGATGGAGTGCACGGCTGCTGCCGCCACTGCCGTTGCCGCCGCCGACGCCGACGCCGCCGACGCCGCCGTTGCTAGAGGCGGCAGTAGTGGTGGTCCAAGGGGTGAGACCAAGTAACCGAATCCAACGCACCCTTGCCTCGCGCCCACCGCCACCCTCAGCGGGGAAAAAAACGGAGCGCACGGATCTCTCCCCTACTTCCCTTCGCTCTCTCGCTGCTCGACCGCCCCCGACTGCTCTTCCTGGAACAGTTCTGCTATCGTCTTCCTCTCTCTCTTTCTCCTACCTAGCCGTATTCTGGACCGCTCTATCTTGTTTGCTCATCGGCGGGTTCCTTCCGCCTCTGAAAAATATTTTGACGCGGGTGGGTAGAGCGCGCACTGGTGATGATGGCGATGATGCAACGTGGCTACGAATCAAACTGTACAAAAGGTGGAGACCTCCCGGCGCGACTCTTGATTACTATTTTAATTCCGTCGACGTGCCGCGGAGAAATGTGCCCGACGCTAATTAATTCTCTCCCGCGGGTCCGCGAAATTTGCAACTGCCGAGAGCGAGAGAGAAAGAGAGAGAGCTCGCGATTATCGCGAACGCCGCGCGGAAACTTGCTGACCGTGGATATTAAACTTCAACATCGGGCCCGTCGTCTTCGATGCCCGCGAGCCGTATCGCGCCTCGATCAAAGGGCTCTTAATTGAAAGAAACGCAGAAAGCAATTTCGCTAGTCAATAAAGCCATGGAAGAACGCAAGGGTAGTACGTTGCCGAC